>NW_026525080.1:2500-27500 GCF_943734705.1 Anopheles coustani
CGACGTGCAATATGCGTTCAACTTATCAATGTTCATGTGTCCTGCAGTTCACATTATGACGCGCAGTTAGCTGCGGTCTTCATCGATCCATGAGCCGAGTGATCCACTGCCGAGGGTGACTAACTTGCGTAAGGCCGCCGCTGTGCGCGTATACCCGTTCCCCGTAGGGAGGAGCAAGCCGCCGCTTAGAGACGAAGCATAAAGTGTCCTCATTCCACATAGGGCAAGCTGGATGAATCCATTTTACCCAGGACGGCCGAAGCGGCGTGGACCAGGGGAGAACTGAACCTTATACTTCACACCACAGTAAGTCTACGTGTCCTCTTCCACATAGGGCAAGCTAGAACTAACTATCTTACCCAGGACTGCCGAAGCAGCGTGGACCAGGGGAGGAACACACTTTTCATGGAAACGTAAGGCATCCATGACTGCCATAACGTAAGCCGCCGCTGTGCGCGTATACCCGTTCCCCCGTAGGGAGGAGCAAGCCGCCGCTTAGAGACGAAGCATAAAGTGTCCTCATTCCACATAGGGCAAGCTGGATGAATCCATTTTACCCAGGACGGCCGAAGCGGCGTGGACCAGGGGAGAACTGAACTTTATACTTCACACCACAGTAAGTCTACGTGTCCTCTTCCACATAGGGCAAGCTAGAACTAACTATCTTACCCAGGACTGCCGAAGCAGCGTGGACCAGGGGAGGAACACACTTTTCATAGAAACGTAAGGCATCCATGACTGCCATAGTGCGTAAGCCGCCGCTGTGCGCGTAAACCCGTTCCCCGTAGGGAGGAGTCAAGCCGCCGCTTAGAGACGAAGTATGAAGTGTCCTCTTCCACATAGGGCAAGCTAGAATGAACTATCTTACCCAGGACCGCCGAAGCAGCGTGGACCAGGGAGAACTGAACTTTATACTTCACACCACAGTATTGAGTAATGTGCCCTCTTCCACATAGGGCAAGCTGGAATGTTCCATTTTACCCAGGACGGCCGAAGCGGCGTGGACCAGTGGAGGACTACACAATCATGAGGTTTGATATCGACTTGTGTGTTTCAATAGGATACCGATGGTATGGTTTGAACCGATTTGATTTAGCCATTCTGAAGTCATCACTTGGTTGAAGCGCTGAACTAGGGAGGCATCGTTTACATATATATTGGTTTTCGCATGCTCTACTAGGTTAATGTCATGAGGTTGGCTATCGAGCATGCCCAAGTGATGACTTGATTGTGTGCTTGCTTGAATTCTTCACATTTCATACCATCGGTTAGTTGTCGAATCATTCCTCGATCATAACCTTCGTTCTTGGTTCATGTATGCTCTCTTCCACATAGGGCAAGCTAGAATTAACTATCTTACCCAGGACCGCCGAAGCAGCGTGGACCAGGGGAGAACTATACTTTGTCTTGTATGCCCTCTTCCACATAGGGCAAGCTAGAACTAACTATCTTACCCAGGACCGCCGAGCAGCGTGGACCAGTGGAGGACTATACTTTGTTCATAACACCACAGTATTGAGTAATGTGCCCTCTTCCACATAGGGCAAGCTAGAATGAACTATCTTACCCAGGACCGCCGGAGCAGTGTGGACCAGTGGAGGACTACACAATTAAGAGGGTTTGATATCGACTTGTGTGTTTCAATAGGGTACCGATGGTATGTTTTGAACCGATTTGATTTAGCCATTCTGAAGTCATCACTTGGTTGAAGCGCTGAACTAGGGAGGGGCATCGTTTACATATATATTGGTTTTCGCATGCTCTACTAGGTTAATGTCATAGGGTTGGCTATCGAGCATGCCCAAGTGATGACTTGATTGTGTGCTTGTCTTGAATTCTTCCACATTTCATACCATCGGTTAGTTGTCGAATCATTCCTCGATCATAACCTTCGTTCTTGGTTCATGTATGCTCTCTTCCACATAGGGCAAGCTAGAATTAACTATCTTACCCAGGACCGCCGAAGCAGCGTGGACCAGGGGAGAACTATACTTTGTCTTGTATGCCCTCTTCCACATAGGGCAAGCTAGAACTAACTATCTTACCCAGGACCGCCGAAGCAGCGTGGACCAGTGGAGGACTATACTTTGTTCATTACACCACAGTATTAAGTATGGTGTCCTCTTCACATAGGGCAAGCTAGAATTAACTATCTTACCCAGGACCGCCGAAGCAGTGTGGACCAGGGGAGGACTATACTTTATACTTCACACACTAGCCAAATTGAAGTCATCACTTGGTTGAAGCACTGAACTAGGGCGAGTCTATCGTTTACTTTGCATTGGGATAATACGCTGCATGCTCTCTTAGGTTAATGTCATGTGATTGGCTATAGAGCATGCCCAAGTGATGACTTTGTTTCAAGCTCAACAGGTAGGGTATTGAGTCCTCTTCCACATAGGGCAAGCTAGAATTAACTATCTTACCCAGGACCGCCGGAGCAGCGTGGACCAGTGGAGGACTATACTTTGTTCATTACACTACAGTATTAAGTATGGTGTCCTCTCCACATAGGGCAAGCTAGAACTAACTATCTTACCCAGGACCGCCGAAGCAGTGTGGACCAGGGGAGGACTATACTTTATACTTCACACACTAGCCATACTGAAGTCATCACTTGGTTGAAGCGCTGAACTACGGCGGGGTAATCGTTTACAGGTTTTAATCATATAGCTGCATGCTCATTAGTAGATAATGGAATATTGTATGGCAATATGAGCATGCCCAAGTGATGACTTCAGTATGGCTAGTGTGTGAAGTATAAAGTATTGAGTCCTCTTCCACATAGGGCAAGCTAGAATGAACTATCTTACCCAGGACCGCCGGAGCAGCGTGGACCAGTGGAGGACTCTATACTTTATACTTCACACACAGTATTGAGTACGACTTGCATAAAGCCCCTAATGAGAACCACGAGGGCTCTCTCAATGTAGAACCACGAGGGCTCTAGTACCGATTCTCTCGGTACGGCTTGGTCCGTGTTCCTTTATGCTTGTACTCGCAGAAAGTCTCAACCCGGAGGTCTTGACTTTGATTGTCATAGTTGGACTACGACGGGGCATCCGACCATTGCTGATCGAACACCCCTGATTCACCATCTTTCGGGTAGGCGGTACGCGTACCTCCGGACGCGGAAGTCTCAACCCGGAGGTCTTGACTTTGATTGTCATAGTTGGACTACGACGGGGCATCCGACCATAGCTGATCGAAACACCCCTGATTCATCATCTTTCGGGTAGGCGGTGCGCGCACCTCCGACGCGGAAGTCTCAACCCGGAGGTCTTGACTTTGTATTGTCATAGTTGGACTACGACGGGGTATCCGACTCATCGAATACCCCAGAGCACACCATCTTTCGGGTAGGCGGTACGCGTACCTCCGGACGCGGAAAGTCTCAACCCGGAGGTCTTGACTTTGGTTGTCATAGTTGGACTATGACGGGGCATCCGACCATTTGCTGATCGAACACCCCTGTTACACCATCTTTCGGATAGGCGGTGCGCGACACCACCGACGCGGAAAGTCTCAACCCGGAGGTCTTGACTTTGTATTGTTGGATAGTCCTCTTCCACTATAGGGCAAGCTGGAAATATTCCATTTTACCCAGGACTGCCGAGGCAGCGTGGACCAGGGGAGAACTTCACGGAATCTTCAGGCATCCATGATTGCCATAGTGCGTAAGCCGCCGCTGTGTGCGTCAACTCGTTCCCCGTGAGGAGGAGTCTAGCCGCCGCTAAAAGACGAAGCATTAAGTGTCCTCATTCCACTATAGGGCAAGCTAGAATGAACTATCTTACCCAGGACCGCCGAAGCAGCGTGGACCAAGGCGAAGACTATACTTATACTTCACACCACAGTATTGAGTACGACTTGCATAAAGCCCCTAATGAGAACCACGAGGGCTCTCTCAATGTAGAACCACGAGGGCTCTAGTACCGATTCTCTCGGTACGGCTTGGTCCGTGTTCCTTTATGCTTGTACGCGGAAAGTCTCAACCCGGAGGTCTTGACTTTGATTGTCATAGTTGGACTACGACGGGGCATCCGACCATTGCTGATCGAACACCCCTGATTCACCATCTTTCGGATAGGAGGTGCGCCCACCTCCGACGCGGAAGTCTCAACCCGGAGGTTCGGACTTAGAGTTTTTCCCATTTAAAAGTTTTTCTCTTAGCCATACTGAAGTCATCACTTGGTGAACGATTGAACTAGGGCGGGTTAATCGTTTATAGGTATCATGTGGTTTGCATGCTCTCTTAGGTTAAGGTCATGTGGTTGGCTATCGAGCATGCCCAAGTGATGACTTTGTTTCACGCTTGCTTGATTTCTTCAAGATTCCCTGTTATATAGTGTAATCATTCGAGAACAGGGAATCTTTGGTTTTGCTCAACAGGTATTGGATGTCAACTTGGTATCTAGATCGCATTAAGTCTCAACCCTTAGGTTCGGACTTGTATAGTGACATCTTGTTACGGTCTTGAGTCTCAACCCGCAGGTTCGGACTACTTAGTGTTTGATCGAATATAATATGGCAACTTGTGCCTAAGTCTCAACCCGCAGGTTCGGACTTCTGTTTATTTGGCCAATGTATGTATAAGGCAACTTGTGCCTAAGTCTCAACCCGCAGGTTCGGACTTGTGTATTTGTTCGAAGTCATGTATAAGGCAACGTGTGCCTAAGTCTCAACCCGCAGGTTCGGACTTGTTAGTGTTTCGTCAACTTTCATATGGCAACTTGTGCCTAAGTCTCAACCCGCAGGTTCGGACTTGTGTATTTGTTCGAAGTCATGTATAAGGCAACTTGTGCCTAAGTCTCAACCCGCAGGTTCGGACTTCATAGTGTTTCGTCAATGTTCATATGGCAACTTGTGCCTAAGTCTCAACCCGCAGGTTCGGACTTCTATAGTGTTTCGTCAATTATCATATGGCAACTTGTGCCGAAGTCTCAACCCGCAGGTTCGGACTTCTGGAAGGATCACTTGGCCACTAATGATCCTTCCGCAGGTTCACCTACGGAAACCTTGTTACGACTTTTACTTCCTCTAAATCATCAAGTTCGGTCAACTTCGATAAAGCAGACGCGGTTCACGAGGATCCAGCGAACGATCATCTCCAAAGACCTCACTAAATAATCCATCGGTAGAGTAGCGACGGGCGGTGTGTACAAAGGGCAGGGACGTATTCAACGCTGGCTGATGACCAGCACTTACTAGAAGTTCCGAGTTCATATGGACCATTGCAATCCATAATCCCTACTAAGTGAGTATTTGAGTGATTTCCCGTTCCTCTCGGAATAGGAGACACGCTGCTACCCACATTGTAGCACGCGTGTAGCCCAGAACATCTAAGGGCATCACGGACCTGTTATCGCTCGATCTCATTTTGCTAAACACAAATTGTCCTGCTAAGCAGCGTACCGTAAGTGCACTTGCGCACACGAACAGCGAAGGTGTCAGGTCATACTCCACCGAAAGGTCCTAACCCGTTCCAATCGGCATCGACGCATTAACGCTGACTGCGTTCTAGTTAGCATATGTGAGTCACGTTCGTTATCGGAATTAACCAGACAAATCAATCCACGAACTAAGAACGGCCATGCACCACTACCCTTAAATTTGAGAAAGAGCTATTAATCTGTCTCACCTCCATAAGTTCGGACCTGGTAAGTTTTCCCGTGTTGAGTCAAATTGAACCGCAAGCTCCATTTCATTGTGGTGCCCTTCCGTCAATTCCTTTAAGTTTCAACTTTGCAACCATACTTCCCCCGGAACCTGACTTTGGTTTCCCGGAAGCTACTGAGAGCACCTGGTTGTAGCGTCTCCCAATTGCTAGTTGGCATCGTTTACGGTTAGAACTAGGGCGGTATCTAATCGCCTTCGATCCTCTAACTTTCGTTCTTGATTAAAGAAAGCATCCTTGACAAATGCCTTCGCTTTAGTTAGTCTTACGACGGTCTACGAATTTCACCTCTCGCGCCGTAATACTAGTGTCCCCAACTACTTCTGTTAATCATTACCTCCGGTCTGAGTACAAACCAATGAAAGATTAGACCAAGGTCGTATTCCATTATTCCATGCAAGATTATTCTAGGGCGTTTGGGCACCCTGCTTTAAGCACTCTAATTTGTTCAAGGTAAACGTGAGCGGTCGAGCTCTATGTTACACTTGCACCCGTTGAAGGGCACACCATGACACAGACTTGGTGCCCTACCACACCATTGAGTCGCAACCAGATTCCGACTTGGCCCACCGACCACGGGTTGACCGGGTCGGCGGAGCCGGACTGTGTTGGACAAGTATCAACTTCGAACGTTTTAACCGCAACAATTTTAATATACGCTAGTGGAGCTGGAATTACCGCGGCTGCTGGCACCAGACTTGCCCTCCACTTGATCCTCGTAGAAGGATTTATGCTCTACTCATTCCAATTATGAAACATCATTAAAGAGTTTCATATTGTTATTTCTCGTCACTACCTCCCCGTCCCGGGATTGGGTAATTTACGCGCCTGCTGCCTTCCTTGGATGTGGTAGCCATTTCTCAGGCTCCCTCTCCGGAATCGAACCCTGATTCCCCGTTACCCGTTGCAACCATGGTAGTCCTCTATACTACCATCCATAGTTGATAGGGCAGATATTTGCGAGATCTGTCGTCGGTGCGAGACCATACGATCAGCATCATTATCCAGACTTCAACTCAATGACACGGAGAACCCGCGATTGGTTTGACTAATAAGTGCACCAGTTCCCGCGAGGGTCCTGGCATGTTGCATGTATTAGCTCTAGATTTTCCACAGTTATCCAAGTAACTAGGTTGATGATCTCGTAAATTATAGCTGTTATACTGAGCCTTATGCGGTTTCACATTAAATCTGTTTGTACTTAGACATGCATGGCTTAACCTTTGAGACGAGCGTATATTACTGGTAGGATCAACCAGAATTCCGACTTTGCGTTCGAATGTTCATTGTCCCATTGCACCCGGAGGAGCAAACACCACGTTCTATATGTTGTCAAGTCCGGTAGCACACGGGAGGCGAGCCCCCGTGCGAACCTCATTGCCCTCGTATCACACACACCCGATGCACCGGACAGGCACTTGAGCGGCATTCGACTCCGCTAAGCGCACGTGCGCCCGATTGTGCATGCGCTGACGGGGCCTTCATACCCCTACCACAGCGACCTTATGCCAAACTTCCATGAATACTTAGGTGAGCTGACAAGGGCCTTCATTTCCCTACCATCAACTAAAGGACACGCTAGGCGCGTCCGATCATTGCAACTGCGGGGCTTTCATACCCCAATCACCACAGTACGCAATTCACCAGAGTTTAATCACAACCCCCCCGGACATGGCACACTATTAACTTGCAACAAAACTTAGTGTGTGCCGGGCACATCGGTTCCACAAAATCATTCCCGATGTACCCCAATTGGGGTTGTGAACGCATCCATGGTCCTCTGACACACCCAACCAAGCGTGGATACTACATACCTCAAACACCCAGTACACTAACAGACAAATCAACATATGGTTGCTTTCCCCCAGACATTTGCCAATCACTTGGCACCCGGACGGGAACTCGCTCCTGATTGCGCCAATGCCACCCATTTGCCAAGAGCGAGTTCTGTATGTAGATTTCATTTGGAAAGACAACCGTGTACTGGATATTCTATCCGACGATTACAGATGACGAGTACGAGACTCGACTACACTCACGGATAATACATTTTGGGTCATTGCTTTCGGGGTTTTCGATTGGTCTTGCGCTTGTAAACGTATAACTTTGACTTGTGGTAACCTCGGTATGTTAGTCGATCACGTGGTTGTGAACTGGTAAGGGTGGGCAATCTGTTCACTTGCACTCTGGGTAGGAATAGGTGAGCGCTATAGGTTAAGATCATTGTATGGTTCCATCGTGATGACTTTCGCTAGATAGTAGGATGTTTGGATAGTTATAACGTTTCTGGCCATTTGTTCATAGTGTTCGGTTCATTGAGGAATTCGATTGGTCTTTGCTTCACACACGTGGTCGATCACTTGGATGTGAACTAGGGTGAGAATAAGGGTGTTCACTAGTGCTCTTAGGTTTTTGGATCAGTACTGAGCACTTGATTGGTTTCGCATAATATGTATCCATAGTGATGACTCTTTCCAGCTTAAGATTTCGTGACCGGTTTCGAATCCTTCCCACGTTCGCTTTTACTTGGTTCAGGTTTTCGAGTGTAGATTTGAAAGCAATCTCATGTATGTATCCCATCTGATATAAGCCACTGACAGTTCATGTCACCTCGTTCAACTCTCGCTGGGTCACAGAAGTATGTTACTGCGCCCATTATCCCTACTCGGATAGTCGTTCGTTCGTTCGTTTTATACTACGGTGAGTAAACTCAATTTGTGCATCGCATAGCCATGGAAAGCAAGCTTTCGCGGGCCTCTTCGACTGTTTTGATACGAGCTGTGCCCGTGATGCTTGTCATCCCAGGATACTAGACCCCTTTGGACGACCGCATGACCATCAGAAAGTAAATTCCACGTTCGATTTGGGGTGTGAACCCCGAACATAAAGTCTTTGTGTAGAACCACGAGGGCTCTATAGTACCGATTCTCTCGGTACGCTTGGTCCGTGTTCCTTTATGTTCGTACTCTTGTGAATAAGATTCACGTTCGTTTTGGGATATTTGCTACTGTCACCGTTTGAGTACTATGGGGCTTGAACCCCTAACATAAAGTCTTTGTGTAGAACCACGAGGGTTCTATAGTACCGATTCTCTCGGTACGCTTGGTCCGTGTTCCTTTATGTTCGTACTCTTGTGTGTATAATATTCATGTTCGGTTTGGGATATTTGCTACTTTCACAGGGTCCCGTTCTTCATACAAGTCTGCCTTGCTAATGTGGTAACTTTATAGTGTAGTTCTGACATCCCAATTTTGGGACTTAGCCGATTTTTCGTATATTTCCATATGACCCATAGGGTCCCTTTCTTCATACAAGCTTGCCTAGGGCGATCGGTCAAAACTTGTCTTACTATTCGATTGGTCTTCGCACTTTCACCCTAGGCAGTTCGCCTAGGTCTGTCTTCTTGAGGAGGCCAAAACCCGAAATAAGGAGGTTCGGCCGACCCTGAAACCTCCCCTGTCTGAACTACACTAACCCGATTTTTCAGGGTCCTCAGCGCCATACAACTTTGCCTAGGTCACTTGTACTCTTGACTTAGGCCATCCGACTTGGTCCGTGTTTCTTCCTAGGGTTCACCTAGGTACTTTGCCTTGCTTGATGTGGTAACTTTTTAGTGTAGTTCAGACATCCTAATTTTGGGACTTAGCCGATTTTTCATGTATTTCCATATGACCCATAGGGTCCCTTTCTTCATACAAGCTTGCCTAGGGCGATCGGTCAAAACTTGTCTTACTATTCGATTGGTCTTCGCACTTTCACCCTAGGCAGTTCGCCTAGGTCTGTCTTCTTGAGGAGGCCAAAACCCGAAATAAGGAGGTCCAGCCGACCCTGAAACCTCCCCTGTCTTAACTACACTAACCCGATTTTTCATGGTCCTTAGCGCCATACAACTTTGCCTAGGTCACTTGTACTCTTGACTTAGGCCATCTGACTTGGTCCGTGTTTCTTCCTAGGGTTCACCTAGGTACTTTGCCTTGCTTGATGTGGTAACTTTTTAGTGTAGTTCAGACATCCCAATTTCGGGACTTAGCCGATTTTTCGTATATTTCCATATGACCCATAGGGTCCCTTTCTTCATACAAGCTTGCCTAGGGCGATCGGTCAAAACTTGTCTTACTATTCGATTGGTCTTCGCACTTTCACCCTAGGCAGTTTGCCTAGGTCTGTCTTCTTGAGGAGGCCAAAACCCGAAATAAGGAGGTTCAGCCGACCCTGAAACCTCCCCTGTCTTAACTACACTAACCCGATTTTTCATGGTCCTTAGCGCCATACAACTTTGCCTAGGTCACTTGTACTCTTGACTTAGGCCATCTGACTTGGTCCGTGTTTCTTCCTAGGGTTCACCTAGGTACTTTGCCTTGCTTGATGTGGTAACTTTTTAGTGTAGTTCAGACATCCCAATTTCGGGACTTAGCCGATTTTTCGTATATTTCCATATGACCCATAGGGTCCCTTTCTTCATACAAGCTTGCCTAGGGCGATCGGTCAAAACTTGTCTTACTATTCGATTGGTCTTCGCACTTTCACCCTAGGCAGTTTGCCTAGGTGTAGCTTCTTGAGGAGGTCAAAACCCAAAATAAGGAGGTTCAGCCGACCCAAAAACCTCCCCTGTCTAAACTACACTAACCAGATTTTTCAGGGTCCTCACCGTCATACAACTTTGCCTAGGTCACTTGTTCTCTTGACTTAGGCCATCTGACTTGGTCCGTGTTTCTTGCTAGGGTTCACCTAGGTACTTTGCCTTGCTTGATGTGGTAACTTTTTAGTGTAGTTCAGACATCCCAATTTTGGGACTTAGCCGATTTTTCATGTATTTCCATATGACCCATAGGGTCCCTTTCTTCATACAAGCTTGCCTAGGGCGATCGGTCAAAACTTGTCTTACTATTCGATTGGTCTTCGCACTTTCACCCTAGGCAGTTTGCCTAGGTGTAGCTTCTTGAGGAGGTCAAAACCCAAAATAAGGAGGTTCAGCCGACCCAAAAACCTCCCCTGTCTAAACTACACTAACCAGATTTTTCAGGGTCCTCACCGTCATACAACTTTGCCTAGGTCACTTGCACTCTTGACTTAGGCCATCTGACTTGGTCCGTGTTTCTTGCTAGGGTTCACCTAGGTAGTTTGCCTTGCTTGATGTGGTAACTTTTTAGTGTAGTTCTGACATCCCAATTTTGGGACTTAGCCGATTTTTCATGTATTTCCATATGACCCTTAGGGTCCCTTTCTTCATACAAGCTTGCCTAGGGCGATCGGTCAAAACTTGTCTTACTATTCGATTGGTCTTCGCACTTTCACCCTAGGCAGTTTGCCTAGGTGTAGCTTCTTGATGAGGCCAAAACCCAAAATAAGGGGGTTCGGCCGACCCAAAAACCTACCCTGTCTAAACTACACTAACCAGATTTTTCAGGGTCCTCAGCGCCATACAACTTTGCCTAGGTCACTTGTTCTATTGACTTAGGCCATCTGACTTGGTCCGTGTTTCTTCCTAGGGTTCACCTAGGTACTTTGCCTTGCTTGGTGTGGTAACTTTTTAGTGTAGTTCTGACATCCTC
This sequence comes from Anopheles coustani, assembly GCF_943734705.1. Taxonomy (NCBI): domain Eukaryota; kingdom Metazoa; phylum Arthropoda; class Insecta; order Diptera; family Culicidae; genus Anopheles; species Anopheles coustani. The sequence goes on from NW_026525080.1 coordinate 13,730, forward strand.
ATTTTGGGACTTAGCCGATTTTTCGTAAAATACCATATGACCCATATGGGTCCTTTCCTTCATATAAGTTTGCCTTGCTTGGTATGGTAACATTTGAGTGTAGTTCTGACATCATCATTTTGGGACTTAGCCGATTTTTCGTAAAATACCATATGACCCATATGGGTCCTTTGCTTCATATAAGTTTGCCTTGCTTGGTGTGGTAACATTTGAGTGTAGTTCTGACATCCCCATTTTGGGACTTAGCCGATTTTTCAATCAATACCATATGACCCATCAGGGTCCTTTGCTTCATATAAGTTTGCCTTGCTTGGTGTGGTAACATTTGAGTGTAGTTCTGACATCCCCATTTTGGGACTTAGCCGATTTTTCGTAAAATACCATATGACCCATCAGGGTCCTTGCCTTCATATAAGTTTGCCTTGCTTGGTGTGGTAACATTTGAGTGTAGTTCTGACATCCCCATTTTGGGACTTAGCCGATTTTTCGATCCATACCATATGACCCATCAGGGTCCTTTCCTTCATATAAGTTTGCCTTGCTTGGTGTGGTAACATTTGAGTGTAGTTCTGACATCCCCATTTTGGGACTTAGCCGATTTTTCGTAAAATACCATATGACCCATCAGGGTCCTTTCCTTCATATAAGTTTGCCTTGCTTGGTGTGGTAACATTTGAGTGTAGTTCTGACATCCCCATTTTGGGACTTAGCCGATTTTTCGTAAAATACCATATGACCCATCAGGGTCCTTTCCTTCATATAAGTTTGCCTTGCTTGGTGTGGTAACATTTGAGTGTAGTTCTGACATCCCCATTTTGGGACTTAGCCGATTTTTCGATCCATACCATATGACCCATCAGGGTCCTTTCCTTCATATAAGTTTGCCTTGCTTGGTGTGGTAACATTTGAGTGTAGTTCTGACATCCCCATTTTGGGACTTAGCCGATTTTTCGTAAAATACCATATGACCCATCAGGGTCCTTTGCTTCATATAAGTTTGCCTTGCTTGGTGTGGTAACATTTGAGTGTAGTTCTGACATCCCCATTTTGGGACTTAGCCGATTTTTCGATCCATACCATATGACCCATCAGGGTCCTTTGCTTCATATAAGTTTGCCTTGCTTGGTGTGGTAACATTTGAGTGTAGTTCTGACATCCCCATTTTGGGACTTAGCCGATTTTTCAATCAATACCATATGACCCATCAGGGTCCTTTGCTTCATATAAGTTTGCCTTGCTTGGTGTGGTAACATTTGAGTGTAGTTCTGACATCCCCATTTTGGGACTTAGCCGATTTTTCGTAAAATACCATATGACCCATCAGGGTCCTTGCCTTCATATAAGTTTGCCTTGCTTGGTGTGGTAACATTTGAGTGTAGTTCTGACATCCCCATTTTGGGACTTAGCCGATTTTTCGATCCATACCATATGACCCATCAGGGTCCTTTCCTTCATATAAGTTTGCCTTGCTTGGTGTGGTAACATTTGAGTGTAGTTCTGACATCCCCATTTTGGGACTTAGCCGATTTTTCGTAAAATACCATATGACCCATCAGGGTCCTTTCCTTCATATAAGTTTGCCTTGCTTGGTGTGGTAACATTTGAGTGTAGTTCTGACATCCCCATTTTGGGACTTAGCCGATTTTTCGTAAAATACCATATGACCCATCAGGGTCCTTTCCTTCATATAAGTTTGCCTTGCTTGGTGTGGTAACATTTGAGTGTAGTTCTGACATCCCCATTTTGGGACTTAGCCGATTTTTCGATCCATACCATATGACCCATCAGGGTCCTTTCCTTCATATAAGTTTGCCTTGCTTGGTGTGGTAACATTTGAGTGTAGTTCTGACATCCCCATTTTGGGACTTAGCCGATTTTTCGTAAAATACCATATGACCCATCAGGGTCCTTTGCTTCATATAAGTTTGCCTTGCTTGGTGTGGTAACATTTGAGTGTAGTTCTGACATCCCCATTTTGGGACTTAGCCGATTTTTCGATCCATACCATATGACCCATCAGGGTCCTTTGCTTCATATAAGTTTGCCTTGCTTGGTGTGGTAACATTTGAGTGTAGTTCTGACATCCCCATTTTGGGACTTAGCCGATTTTTCAATCAATACCATATGACCCATCAGGGTCCTTTGCTTCATATAAGTTTGCCTTGCTTGGTGTGGTAACATTTGAGTGTAGTTCTGACATCCCCATTTTGGGACTTAGCCGATTTTTCGTAAAATACCATATGACCCATCAGGGTCCTTTGCTTCATATAAGTTTGCCTTGCTTGGTGTGGTAACATTTGAGTGTAGTTCTGACATCCCCATTTTGGGACTTAGCCGATTTTTCGATCCATACCATATGACCCATCAGGGTCCTTTCCTTCATATAAGTTTGCCTTGCTTGGTGTGGTAACATTTGAGTGTAGTTCTGACATCCCCATTTTGGGACTTAGCCGATTTTTCGTAAAATACCATATGACCCATCAGGGTCCTTTCCTTCATATAAGTTTGCCTTGCTTGGTGTGGTAACATTTGAGTGTAGTTCTGACATCCCCATTTTGGGACTTAGCCGATTTTTCGTAAAATACCATATGACCCATCAGGGTCCTTTCCTTCATATAAGTTTGCCTTGCTTGGTGTGGTAACATTTGAGTGTAGTTCTGACATCCCCATTTTGGGACTTAGCCGATTTTTCGATCCATACCATATGACCCATCAGGGTCCTTTCCTTCATATAAGTTTGCCTTGCTTGGTGTGGTAACATTTGAGTGTAGTTCTGACATCCCCATTTTGGGACTTAGCCGATTTTTCGTAAAATACCATATGACCCATCAGGGTCCTTTGCTTCATATAAGTTTGCCTTGCTTGGTGTGGTAACATTTGAGTGTAGTTCTGACATCCCCATTTTGGGACTTAGCCGATTTTTCGATCCATACCATATGACCCATCAGGGTCCTTTGCTTCATATAAGTTTGCCTTGCTTGGTGTGGTAACATTTGAGTGTAGTTCTGACATCCCCATTTTGGGACTTAGCCGATTTTTCGTAAAATACCATATGACCCATCAGGGTCCTTTGCTTCATATAAGTTTGCCTTGCTTGGTGTGGTAACATTTGAGTGTAGTTCTGACATCCCCATTTTGGGACTTAGCCGATTTTTCGTAAAATACCATATGACCCATCAGGGTCCTTTGCTTCATATAAGTTTGCCTTGCTTGGTGTGGTAACATTTGAGTGTAGTTCTGACATCCCCATTTTGGGACTTAGCCGATTTTTCGTAAAATACCATATGACCCATCAGGGTCCTTTGCTTCATATAAGTTTGCCTTGCTTGGTGTGGTAACATTTGAGTGTAGTTCTGACATCCCCATTTTGGGACTTAGCCGATTTTTCGTAAAATACCATTTGACCCATCAGGGGCCTTTGCTTCATATAAGTTTGCCTTGCTTGGTGTGGTAACATTTGAGTGTAGTTCTGACATCCTCATTTTGGGACTTAGCCGATTTTTCGATCCATACCATATGACCCATCAGGGTCCTTGCCTTCATATAAGTTTGCCTTGCTTGGTGTGGTAACATTTTAGTGTAGTTCTGACATCACCATTTTGGGACTTAGCCGATTTTTCGTAAAATACCATATGACCCATCAGGGTCCTTGCCTTCATATAAGTTTGCCTTGCTTGGTGTGGTAACATTTTAGTGTAGTTCTGACATCACCATTTTGGGACTTAGCCGATTTTTCGTAAAATACCATATGACCCATCAGGGTCCTTTGCTTCATATAAGTTTGCCTTGCTTGGTGTGGTAACACATGAGTGTAGTTCTGACATCCCCATTTTGGGACTTAGCCGATTTTTCGACCAATACCATATGACCCATCAGGGTCCTTTGCTTCATATAAGTTTGCCTTGCTTGGTGTGGTAACATTTGAGTGTAGTTCTGACATCCCCATTTTGGGACTTAGCCGATTTTTCGATCCATCCTATATGACCCATCAGGGTCCTTTTTCTTCATATAAGTTTCCCAAGACTTAGTGCTTTTTACCTTTGGACACCAATATCACCCTTACGGGTTTCTTTGATCTTCTCACTTTGTATTGACCAAATGTAGGTCTTGCCATGCCAAACATATAATTGTTCTACACCAAGTCTCTATCTCGTACCGCCAGCTCGGTACATTCGATCAACCTGCCCTTAAGGCACCCGGGACTTAGCCATTTTTTCACATTTTTCATGATTTTGAGGCAACTTTTCTCGACTTTGTCACCTTATATCACCAAGATCCTTTCCCTTTAGCGCTTCACTCTGTTCGTATGATATTTAGCGCTGACTATCACCTTTCTATCGCTGACCTCAACTTCTTATTCGGTGCCATAGAGCCAGAGATATTTGGTGTATGCTGTTATAAGGGAAGTTTGTCACTTTTTCAAAGGCCCACTTTGGGACGCCCATATCTCACCTTCACGTATCTTCGATCTTCTTGTCGTATATGGACGAAACTTAGGCCTTGTCTTGGCCAACTTATAAATGTTCTACGGCCAAGCCGTATCTCTTACCGCCAGCCCGGTATTCATGGACTTAGTTGGATTTTCGCCTCTCGTGGTAACAATTTCTGACTTTGACTCACAATAACACCCAAACGGTCACATGCTAGCGCTTTGCTTGGTAGGAATTATAGTTAGCGCTACCTTTTCTCTTTCCATCGATACCTTGTTCGTTCCATTCCATGCCATACAGCCGAAGTTATGATGTTTCCCGTTTTCCATATCATGTGGAGCTTATGCTCTGGGAAAACCATCTAACACCTGTACCACCCTTTTGGGTACCACCGATCTCGTCACTATGTTCGGGCCAAATATAGGTTATAACATGCCCAACATATAATTGTTCTACACCAAGTCTCTATCTCTTACCGCCTGCTCGGTATTTTACTCGTAAGTCCAAATTTCACAACTTGTACTTTTTGGCCCAATGTACTCGAGTTTCAATTTTGGTAACATTTTTCGACTTTGACACTTAATAACTTCCAAATCATGCTAGTTAGCGCTTTGCTTTCTTCTAGTCGTATCTAGCGCTGGGTGTTACCTTTCCAAAACATATCCTAGCTTAACAATCCATGCCATACAGCCGGAGCTATACGGTGCACAAGTCAAATCCATTTTAGCCATGTTTCATTTTTGCCAATTTTTGACCACTCGTATCACCCTTCCAGAGTGGTCCGATCTTCTCGCTGTCTATGGACGACTTTTAGGTCTCGTAGAGGCAAACTTATAAGTATTCTACGTCAACCCGCTATCTCTTACCGCCTGCTCGGTATTCTTGGTCTTGTGTGATTTTTGGAAATTTTGGTATTATTTTTCCACTTTGTCGCTTAATAACTCAGTTTTGCTCAACACTTAGCGCTTCGGTTGTTTGGGATTATAGTTAGCGCTCGGTTCGACCTTTCCAACACTGATCTTAGCTTGTCGATCCGTTCCATACAGCCTGAGTTATTCGCGATACCGTGTTTCAACCCATTTCTCAAGTCTCGTTTTGGTCCAACTTTGAACCAGCCATATCACCCTGATGGGTACCTCCGATCATCTCGCTCTATATTGGCCAAAGTTAGGTCTTGTGGTAACGTACTTATGATTGTTCTACGCCGTGTTCGTAGCTCTTATCGTTCGCCCGCTATTTTCGATCATAAGGTGAATTTTCGCCTCTAAACCACCATTTTTCACCTTTGCCCTCTAATATGACCGACTTGCTCAACACCTAGCGCTTCGCTTGGTAGGACACATAGCTAGCGCTCGTCAAGACCTTTCCAACGCATATCCAAGCTTTCCGATCCGAGCCATACAGCCTGAGCTATAGGCGATACCGTTTTTCCCATTTTCTTGGTCACACGCACTTTAGGGTACCCCTTTTTGCCTTTGACCCTTAATACCTCCTCCGGGTCACTAGTAGGCGCTCAGCTTGGTAGGAAACATAGCTAGAGCAGGCCTTCACCTTTCCAAAACTGCCGAAAGTGTACCGATCCGACATCTAGAACCAAAGTTATGGTCATTCCCATCATGCTCTACTTTCATGGTCAACCTCCACCAAGCACACCTAGGTTGGACCAACTTTCACCAACTCATCTCGAACCCCAAATTTGCTTCGACCTACTAGGTTTCCCTAGCAAAGTGGCCAAAACATCCATTACAACACGACTGGTCTTTCTGGTGGTCGACCTAGGCGACTTTGTTCGACGACCACCACCCCATGGAACTGAAAGACGTCCCTTGATACGGACCACCGATACATTTTCCGGCCTGTCTAAACTACACTCATCGAAATTTTTTTGGGTCCCCACCGTCATACAAGTTTGCCTAGGTCAAGTTTTTCTTCCGGATCGGCCGCGGACCTCACTTTTCATTATCTAGGGAGGCCATAGGGCCCCAAAAGGGGTTTTTTAAAATTTTCGACACTTTCGACTTTGGTCGGATTTTTTCCGATTTTGGTCCGACCTAGGGACTTGGTGGTCCAAGGAGCCTCGGGACCAAACTTTTTTCTCAGGGGTCCCTACCTCCATACAACTTTGCCTAGGTAAATTTTTTGTTCCAAATCGACCGCGGATTTCACTTTTCAATATCTGGGGCTCGTGTAGAGTCCGAATATGAGGTTTTCTCATTTTTCGACATTTTCGACTTTTTTCGACTTTTTTCGGGTTTTTCGACCTAGGGGTCCGCCGAACAAATTTTGGGTCAAAAATTTTTATTGAACTAGTCGAAAGTACGCAAAAAGATAAGACTTTTTGCCGAAGACACCATGCCCCGGAACCGACTCCTTCCCCTTCAAAATTGGGGACAAACGTGATTTTTGAAACTTTTCCTTAGGGAGCCCAAGACTTAGAAAATTTTCAAATTCTCGATTTTTCGATTGCGAGCTAGCGCTTTGCGGTCTTCGGCAATGTTGTAGATCTCGACGAGATAAGACTTTTTGGTCAAGGGACATTTTGCCCTCCGACCCCTCCTTCCCCCCGCAAATCGCCCCACAAAGTGCAATTTTTGCATTTTCACCTCTTTGCACGCACTGTTCGGCCCAAATGGCCACTTTCTATGGGTCTGAGCGCTTTGCGGTCTTCGGCAAACTTTTAGAGCGTACCAAGCCCTAATTATAATTCTTCTACACCACCTTCGTACCTCTTCATCCCTGGCCGCTATTCGCGTACCAAGGTAATTTTTGTTCATTTTGTCAACATTTTTCATCTTTGACTGCTTATATCGGCCTTGCCATGAACCGATAGCGCTTCGCTGTGTTCTAACGTAAGTTAGTACTGCTCAATACCTTTCCAAATCATGTCTTAGATTGTCATTTGCTTGCATACAGCCGGAGCTATGAGCGATACCGTAAAAAGTACCGAAACTTGGAAAAATCCTTTGATCGCCCATATCCCCCCTTTGGGGGCCAGATATCGAAAAAAGTTCTGATTCAAAAAGTTGCGCATTAACGTGTTCTAGTTATGCCTAGAACATTTCACTTCGCTAGCTGGCCTGCAACTTAGCCGTAATTGGGATTTTAGGGTGTTCTTGGAGGGCCCATTTCCTGCGACTTGGTATCTTTTGGGCCCAATGTTTCTCTAATATCTCCACGAGTTTTCCAGATAGCCTTTTCAAACTTTCAGGGTGCCTAGAACACCTCAAGACCTTTCCAACGCTATGCCGTTTGCCTCGCTCGGACATCTACAGCCAAAGTTATTCGAGGTACACGGTACCTTACCCTGTTTTCTCAGTACTTGGTCGAAAATTTCGATCAGCCATATGACCGACTTGGACAACCCTGAGCGGGTTGGCCCCATATAACTAAACTTTCGTCTTGTGGAGGCAAACTTATAAATATTCCACGTCAACTCGCTATCTCGTACCGCCTTGACGGTATACTTGGTCCAAGGGCCATTTCCAGCGACTTGGTCGCAATTTCGCTCTAAGTTTCGCTAATACCTTCGTCCGTGGACATGGTGATTTTTTGTTCGTATTTTTCCTTGATAGTCCCACTCAAGACTATTCCATACCAGAGCCAAGCGTCCCGCTAAGTGCCATACAGCCTGAGCAGTAATTCATGAAAGGTACCTCTACCAGTTTTTGCCATACTTGGGTACAAACTTTGGATCGCCCATATCTCCACTTTGGAGGCCAGCCAGCACCTTGGCCTCATATACTTTTTTGTTGGTCATACCATGCACTAAATATAATTGTTCTACGCCAACTTGCTATCTCTTCTCCAACTTGAAGTTATTCTTGGTCCAAGTCCCATTTCATTCGTTTTTGGACCCATTTTGCTATATGTTTCACTAATAGCTTCGGCCATGGACAAGCTGATTTTCTATTTGTATTTTTCCTTGATAGTCCCACTCAAGACCATTCCAAAACACAACGCAGCTTGTCGCTCGGTGGCAAACTGACCGAGTTATAATTCATGAAAGGTACCTCAACTTGGTACACCACGTGGTCGGCCCAAACCATAAACCGACCAAACGACCGACTTGGAGCACCCTGACCGGGTTGGCCCCATATAATGAAAGTTGCGTCTCTACACGCCCAACTTATGAATATTCTACGCCAAGTCGCTATCTCTTACCGGTAAGCCGGTATTCACCTTCCAAGGGGGATTTTGGTCAAGTGCCATTTCCTGCGACTTGGTCCCCGAATACGACCATCATCACCTAATATCTCCGTGGTCTTTCAACTCAGCCTCATGAAACTTTCAGGGTAGATAGGTCTCCCCGAGACCTTTCCAACGGTGAGCCGTTTGCCTCGCTCGGCCATATACAGCCGAAGTTATTAATGGTACTTGGTACCTTACCCTGTTTTTTCCATACTTGTTCGTACTTGGGTACAAACTTTGTATCGCCCATATCTCCACTGTGGAGGCCAGCCAGCACCTTGGCCTCATATACTTTTTTGTTGGTCATACCATGCACTAAATATAATTGTTCTACGCCAACTTGCTATCTCTTCTCCAACTTGCCGTTATTCTTGGTCCAAAACCCATTTCATTCGTTTTTGGACCCATTTTGCTATATGTTTCACTAATAGTTTCGGCCATGGACAAGCTGATTTTCTACTTGTATTTTTCCTTGATAGTCCCACTCAAGACCATTTCAAAACACACCGCAACTTGTTGCTCGGTGGCAAACTGACCGAGTTATAATTCATGAAAGGTACCTCACCTTGGTACACCACGTGGTCGGCCCAAACCATAAACCGACCAAACGACCGACTTGGAGCACCCTGACCGGGTTGCCCCCATATAATGAAAGTTGCGTCTTTACACGCCCAACTTATGAATATTCTACGCCAAGTCGCTATCTCTTACCGGTAAGCCGGTATTCACCTTCCAAGCGTGATTTTGGTCAAGTGCCATTTCCAGCGACTTGGTCCCCGAATTGGACCATCATCACCTAATATCTCCGTGGTCTTTCAACTCAGCCTCATGAAACTTTCAGGGTAGATAGGTCTCCCCAATACCTTTCCAACGATATGCGGTTTGCCTCGCTAGGCCATCTACAGCCGAAGTTATTCATGGTACTTGGTACCTTACCCTGTTTTTTCCATACTTGTTCATACTTGGGTACAAACTTTGAATCGCCCATATCACCACTTTGGAGGCCAGCCAGCGCCTTGGCCCCATACACATTTTTGTTGGTCATACCACGCACTAGTTATAAATGTTCTACGCAAGCTTGCTATCTCTTCTCCAACTTGCGGTTATTTTTGACTCAAGTCCCATTTCCATAGTTTTTGGTACCAATTTGCTCTATGTTTCGCTAATAGCTTCGCCCAAGGACTTTGTGATTTTTTGTTCGCATTTTTCCTAAATAGTCCCACTCAAGACTATTCCAAATCACACCTTAGCTTGTCGCTCAGTGCCATACAGCCAGAGTTTTAATTCATGAAAGGTACATAACCTTGGTACACCACGTGGTCGGTCCAAACCATCAACCAACCATATGACCGACTTCGAGTCGAGCTAGCGGCTAGGCTCAATATAATGAAATGCGTGTCTTGATGCGGGCTACTGACGGTCTGAACAATGCAGCTCGCTAGCTCGTCTCTAAACTTGTGTTTTGGTCGAATATTGGGTGTTCATGTACCACTTCGGGTAACATGGACTTTGGTGCAACTTTACCACTTGTGCACTTAATTACTTCCCGGTCATTCAAGTCTTTGCCTTCATACTTTCAGGGTAGTTAGGTCTCGTCGAGACCTTTCCATACATATGCCAAACTCATCGATCGGACATCTATAGCCCGAGTTATTCGCGGTACACCGTACCTTACCCTGTTTTTTCCTCAATTGGGTACAAACCTTGGAACACCCATATCGCCCCTTTAGAGACTAGCTGGCACGTTGGCCTCATATAATAATAAGTGCACCTCAACTAGGGCTACTGACGGTCAGAACATTTCAACTTGCTAGCTCGGGCCCACACTTGTGTTTTTCTCGAATATATGGTTCAAGTGTGCCACTTTGGGCACTTTTGGACATTTTGTCCCCACACAACTTTCTTGCCTTGGTAGATAGGGTCTTGTGTTTTTGGGCAAAAAGATGCACCAAGATATGGTCTAACTTTCGTTCTTGTACCGCAAAGCGCTACCTCCAACACCCGAGGAGATAGAAAGTGATTATGTTCGGTATATCGGTCTTCCATGGCCTACTATGGTAAGCCCCTGCAGGTATGCAACCGAAGGTGCTTGGTACATGTATTTGGTGCGAAATCGGTGCAAAGTAGGTGTTTCCTTGATCGGGCTATAACTTTCTTGGTTGATGTTGGATTGCTTTGCGGTCTTCGGGGGATAGTTAGGGAACATGTTGGCCAACATTTTCTTATTCCTCAGCCTGGCCGTACCTCCTACCGTCTAGGCGGTATTCATGCTCTAAGTTGGAACTTGTGTTCCTTCGGGCAACTTTTCTGACTTTGACGCTTAATATCTTCCGTTCATATGCAGTCTAAGCTCTGCAACTCTCAGGAAAGCTAGTACTACTCATTTCCTTTCCATATCAGTCTTTGGCTTGTCGATCCAATGTCTACAGCCTTAGTTATTCACGTTCCCTGTGAAGGTAGGTTTTTGCCCATTTTCCAGTTCATGTGGTAACATTCCCGGACTTTGCCGGCTTTCTCTTCATGTGGTAACTTGCTTGCTTGTGTGGTAACTTGGAAGTGTATGTCTGACAGACCCAATCTCGGACTTAGCCGATTTTTCTCTTCATATCATATGGATCAATCACTAGGCCATCTTGCTTGCTTGTGTGGTAACTTGAAAGTGTATGTCTGACAGACCCAATCTGGGACTTAGCCGATTTTTCTCTTCATATCATATGGATCCATCACTAGGCCATCTTGCTTGCTTGTGTGGTAACTTGGAAGTGTATTTCCGACAGACCCAATCTGGGACTTAGCCGATTTTTCTCTTCATATTATATGGATCCTGGACTTAGCCGATTTTTCTCTTCATATCATATGGATCCATCACTAGGCCATCTTGCTTGCTTGTGTGGTAACTTGGAAGTGTATTTCTGACAGACCCAATCTGGGACTTAGCCGATTTTTCTCTTCATATCATATGGATCCATCACTAGGCCATCTTGCTTGCTTGTGTGGTAACTTGGAAGTGTATTTCTGACAGACCCAATCTGGGACTTAGCCGATTTTTCTCTTCATATTATATGGATCCTGGACTTAGCCGATTTTTCTCTTCATATCATATGGATCCATCACTAGGCCATCTTGCTTGCTTGTGTGGTAACTTGGAAGTGTATTTCTGACAGACCCAATCTGGGACTTAGCCGATTTTTCTCTTCATATTATATGGATCCTGGACTTAGCCGATTTTTAGGTTATTATATATGGATCCTGGACTTAGCCGATTTTTCTCTTCATATAATATGGATCCTGGACTTAGCCGATTATTAGGTTATTATATATGGATCCTGGACTTAGCCGATTTTTCTCTTCATATAATATGGATCCGGGACTTAGCCGATTATTAGGTTATTATATATGGATCCTGGACTTAGCCGATATTTCTCTTCATATAATATGGATCCGGGACTTAGCCAATTTTTCTCTTCATATAATATGGATCCGGGACTTAGCCGATTTTTCTCTTCATATAATATGGATCCGGGACTTAGCCAATTTTTCTCTTCATGTGGTAACGTATGCCAATCGCTCACAAGTCATGGGATAAGGGTACTTGTGTTCTTCCATCTTCTAAGTCCCGCACGGGGACATCGTGATCGCCCCAAGTCCGGAATAGCGCCAAGTCAAGCCCCACGGTGGCCGTGCAGGACCTGTTAGCGGCGGCCCCACTGACAGCACTAATCCGGACTTAGAAATTATATCTTTCTAATCGAACACCACACACGCAACACCACCATACCACCATCTCCTTGCAAGTACCTAAGTACCCGCAACTCCATGGTGAAGGCAATGTCACTCCATCACCAACCTCTTTGCACTGCAAGCACTTGCGTACCCACAACACTCCGAAGAAGGCAACGGCGCACGATGCTCGACTCCACACACCACACCACACCACCGATGGCCAGCCAGCCAGCCAGCCCAGCTAAGGGCTAACCCACCAACCAACCACCAATGGCCTAGGCCAGCCGGATCCCACCTTCAAGTCCAAGCACAGCCAAGTGCAAGTACCGCCAAGTGTTCACCAACCAACCATCACACCAGGTCAGCCGGCCAGTACCCACCTTCAAGTGCCATTACCCTCGGGTGCAAGCCCAATCAAGTGTTAACCAACCAACCCGGCCAAGGCAGCCAACAGGCCGGCACCCTACAGCACCGACCCGCCATCACCACCTCAACCGTTGACCATGCAAGTGGCCTCGGACAACAGGTGACACCCGAAGTACATCCGAAGAACGTATATCAAGTGTTTGCTCACCAAGTCCTCAACCAACCCCAAGTACCCGGAGGTACCCAGAGTGTTGGATCCGCCAACCCGTCCCGGCACTCCAAGTCCTTGCGAACCCAAAGTGTTTGCCCGGTAGGGCCATTGTATCACAACGCTTGCGACCATGCAAGTGGCCTCGAACAAGGTGACAGGGGTATCTTCACCAAGTTCTCAACCAACCCCAAGTACCCGGAGGTACCCAGAGTGTTGGGTCCGCCAACCACTACCAGCACTCCAAGTCCTCGCGAACATAAAGTGTTTGCCCGGTAGGGCCATTAGACCACAACGCTTGCTAACCATGCAAGTGGTCTCGGACAACAGGTGACACCCGAAGTACATCCGGAGAGTGTACAACAAGTGTTTGTTCACCAAGTCCTCAACCAACCCCAAGTACCCGGAGGTACCCAGAGTGTTGGGTCCGCCAACCACTACCAGCACTCTAAGTCCTCGCGAACCCAAAGTGTTTGCCCGGTAGGGCCATTAGACCACAACGCTTGCTAACCATGCAAGTGGTCTCGGACAACAGGCGATACCCGAAGTACATCCGAAGAGTGTATATCAAGTGTTTGTTCACCAAGTCCTCAACCAACCCCAAGTACCCGGAGGTACCCAGAGTGTTGGATCCGCAAACCCGTCCCGGCACTCCAAGTCCTTGCGAACACAAAGTGTTTGCCCGGTAGGGCCATTGTATCACAACGCTTGCTACCATGCAAGTGGCCTCGGACAACAGGTGACACCCGAAGTACATCCGGAGAGTGTACAACAAGTGTTTGTTCACCAAGTCCTCAACCAACCCCAAGTACCCGGAGGTACCCAGAGTGTTGGATCCGCCAACCCGTCCCGGCAC
>NW_026525080.1:32500-46783 GCF_943734705.1 Anopheles coustani
ATTGCCCATACGCTAGTTTGTTTGTGTTCCTTTGGTCAACTTCCATACTTGAATCATTTGTGCTACCGCTGCTGCTTCGACGCTACTTTGACATCTTCGCTTCTATTTAAATAAATAAATAAGCTGAAGCTAGACATCAGTAAACACCACCACAGACACCACAAGCACGCCTTCTCCTCGTACTTCCGCCTCACGCGGGAACACGGACGCTCTAAATACTTCGAATTCCAATGCCAGTATATTGTAAACCACGGGTTCTTTAATGCTAGCGGGTCGTCGCGACCCTAGTTAACATCATGGTGCACGTCTCGTGACGGGTGTCACGGCGTAGTTAAATGTATGCGATACATTTCTCAAATATAAGCGCTCAGTCATCTGTACATCATGGTAGGTTCCCACGACGTGCAATATGCGTTCAACTTATCAATGTTCATGTGTCCTGCAGTTCACATTATGACGCGCAGTTAGCTGCGGTCTTCATCGATCCATGAGCCGAGTGATCCACTGCCGAGGGTGACTAACTTGCGTAAGCCGCCGCTGTGCGCGTATACCCGTTCCCCGTAGGGAGGAGCAAGCCGCCGCTTAGAGACGAAGCATAAAGTGTCCTCATTCCACATAGGGCAAGCTGGATGAATCCATTTTACCCAGGACGGCCGAAGCGGCGTGGACCAGGGGAGAACTGAACCTTATACTTCACACCACAGTAAGTCTACGTGTCCTCTTCCACATAGGGCAAGCTAGAACTAACTATCTTACCCAGGACTGCCGAAGCAGCGTGGACCAGGGGAGGAACACACTTTTCATGGAAACGTAAGGCATCCATGACTGCCATAACGTAAGCCGCCGCTGTGCGCGTATACCCGTTCCCCGTAGGGAGGAGCAAGCCGCCGCTTAGAGACGAAGCATAAAGTGTCCTCATTCCACATAGGGCAAGCTGGATGAATCCATTTTACCCAGGACGGCCGAAGCGGCGTGGACCAGGGGAGAACTGAACTTTATACTTCACACCACAGTAAGTCTACGTGTCCTCTTCCACATAGGGCAAGCTAGAACTAACTATCTTACCCAGGACTGCCGAAGCAGCGTGGACCAGGGGAGGAACACACTTTTCATAGAAACGTAAGGCATCCATGACTGCCATAGTGCGTAAGCCGCCGCTGTGCGCGTAAACCCGTTCCCCGTAGGGAGGAGTCAAGCCGCCGCTTAGAGACGAAGTATGAAGTGTCCTCTTCCACATAGGGCAAGCTAGAATGAACTATCTTACCCAGGACCGCCGAAGCAGCGTGGACCAGGGGAGAACTGAACTTTATACTTCACACCACAGTATTGAGTAATGTGCCCTCTTCCACATAGGGCAAGCTGGAATGTTCCATTTTACCCAGGACGGCCGAAGCGGCGTGGACCAGTGGAGGACTACACAATCATGAGGTTTGATATCGACTTGTGTGTTTCAATAGGATACCGATGGTATGGTTTGAACCGATTTGATTTAGCCATTCTGAAGTCATCACTTGGTTGAAGCGCTGAACTAGGGAGGCATCGTTTACATATATATTGGTTTTCGCATGCTCTACTAGGTTAATGTCATGAGGTTGGCTATCGAGCATGCCCAAGTGATGACTTGATTGTGTGCTTGCTTGAATTCTTCACATTTCATACCATCGGTTAGTTGTCGAATCATTCCTCGATCATAACCTTCGTTCTTGGTTCATGTATGCTCTCTTCCACATAGGGCAAGCTAGAATTAACTATCTTACCCAGGACCGCCGAAGCAGCGTGGACCAGGGGAGAACTATACTTTGTCTTGTATGCCCTCTTCCACATAGGGCAAGCTAGAACTAACTATCTTACCCAGGACCGCCGAAGCAGCGTGGACCAGTGGAGGACTATACTTTGTTCATAACACCACAGTATTGAGTAATGTGCCCTCTTCCACATAGGGCAAGCTAGAATGAACTATCTTACCCAGGACCGCCGGAGCAGTGTGGACCAGTGGAGGACTACACAATCATGAGGTTTGATATCGACTTGTGTGTTTCAATAGGGTACCGATGGTATGTTTTGAACCGATTTGATTTAGCCATTCTGAAGTCATCACTTGGTTGAAGCGCTGAACTAGGGAGGGGCATCGTTTACATATATATTGGTTTTCGCATGCTCTACTAGGTTAATGTCATAGGGTTGGCTATCGAGCATGCCCAAGTGATGACTTGATTGTGTGCTTGCTTGAATTCTTCACATTTCATACCATCGGTTAGTTGTCGAATCATTCCTCGATCATAACCTTCGTTCTTGGTTCATGTATGCTCTCTTCCACATAGGGCAAGCTAGAATTAACTATCTTACCCAGGACCGCCGAAGCAGCGTGGACCAGGGGAGAACTATACTTTGTCTTGTATGCCCTCTTCCACATAGGGCAAGCTAGAATGAACTATCTTACCCAGGACCGCCGGAGCAGCGTGGACCAGTGGAGGACTATACTTTGTTCATTACACCACAGTATTAAGTATGGTGTCCTCTTCCACATAGGGCAAGCTAGAATTAACTATCTTACCCAGGACCGCCGAAGCAGTGTGGACCAGGGGAGGACTATACTTTATACTTCACACACTAGCCAAATTGAAGTCATCACTTGGTTGAAGCACTGAACTAGGGCGAGTCTATCGTTTACTTTGCATTGGGATAATACGCTGCATGCTCTCTTAGGTTAATGTCATGTGATTGGCTATAGAGCATGCCCAAGTGATGACTTTGTTTCAAGCTCAACAGGTAGGGTATTGAGTCCTCTTCCACATAGGGCAAGCTAGAATTAACTATCTTACCCAGGACCGCCGGAGCAGCGTGGACCAGTGGAGGACTATACTTTGTTCATTACACCACAGTATTAAGTATGGTGTCCTCTTCCACATAGGGCAAGCTAGAACTAACTATCTTACCCAGGACCGCCGAAGCAGTGTGGACCAGGGGAGGACTATACTTTATACTTCACACACTAGCCATACTGAAGTCATCACTTGGTTGAAGCGCTGAACTACGGCGGGGTAATCGTTTACAGGTTATAATCATATAGCTGCATGCTCATTAGTAGATAATGGAATATTGTATGGCAATATGAGCATGCCCAAGTGATGACTTTGTTTCAAGCTCAACAGGTAGGGTATTGAGTCCTCTTCCACATAGGGCAAGCTAGAATGAACTATCTTACCCAGGACCGCCGGAGCAGCGTGGACCAGTGGAGGACTCTATACTTTATACTTCACACCACAGTATTGAGTACGACTTGCATAAAGCCCCTAATGAGAACCACGAGGGCTCTCTCAATGTAGAACCACGAGGGCTCTAGTACCGATTCTCTCGGTACGGCTTGGTCCGTGTTCCTTTATGCATGTACTCGCAGAAAGTCTCAACCCGGAGGTCTTGACTTTGATTGTCATAGTTGGACTACGACGGGGCATCCGACCATTGCTGATCGAACACCCCTGATTCACCATCTTTCGGGTAGGCGGTACGCGTACCTCCGGACGCGGAAGTCTCAACCCGGAGGTCTTGACTTTGATTGTCATAGTTGGACTACGACGGGGCATCCGACCATTGCTGATCGAACACCCCTGATTCATCATCTTTCGGGTAGGCGGTGCGCGCACCTCCGACGCGGAAGTCTCAACCCGGAGGTCTTGACTTTGTATTGTCATAGTTGGACTACGACGGGGTATCCGACTCATCGAATACCCCAGAAGCACACCATCTTTCGGGTAGGCGGTACGCGTACCTCCGGACGCGGAAAGTCTCAACCCGGAGGTCTTGACTTTGGTTGTCATAGTTGGACTATGACGGGGCATCCGACCATTGCTGATCGAACACCCCTGTTACACCATCTTTCGGATAGGCGGTGCGCGACACCACCGACGCGGAAAGTCTCAACCCGGAGGTCTTGACTTTGTATTGTTGGATAGTCCTCTTCCACTATAGGGCAAGCTGGAAATATTCCATTTTACCCAGGACTGCCGAGGCAGCGTGGACCAGGGGAGAACTTCACGGAATCTTCAGGCATCCATGATTGCCATAGTGCGTAAGCCGCCGCTGTGTGCGTCAACTCGTTCCCCGTGAGGAGGAGTCTAGCCGCCGCTAAAAGACGAAGCATTAAGTGTCCTCATTCCACTATAGGGCAAGCTAGAATGAACTATCTTACCCAGGACCGCCGAAGCAGCGTGGACCAGGCGAAGACTATACTTTATACTTCACACCACAGTATTGAGTACGACTTGCATAAAGCCCCTAATGAGAACCACGAGGGCTCTCTCAATGTAGAACCACGAGGGCTCTAGTACCGATTCTCTCGGTACGGCTTGGTCCGTGTTCCTTTATGCTTGTACTCGCGGAAAGTCTCAACCCGGAGGTCTTGACTTTGATTGTCATAGTTGGACTACGACGGGGCATCCGACCATTGCTGACCGAACGCCCCTGATTCATCATCTTTCGGATAGGAGGTGCGCCCACCTCCGACGCGGAAGTCTCAACCCGGAGGTTCGGACTTAGAGTTTTTCCCATTTAAAAGTTTTTCTCTTAGCCATACTGAAGTCATCACTTGGTGAACGATTGAACTAGGGCGGGTTAATCGTTTATAGGTATCATGTGGTTTGCATGCTCTCTTAGGTTAAGGTCATGTGGTTGGCTATCGAGCATGCCCAAGTGATGACTTTGTTTCACGCTTGCTTGATTTCTTCATGATTCCCTGTTATATAGTGTAATCATTCGAGAACAGGGAATCTTTGGTTTTGCTCAACAGGTATTGGATGTCAACTTGGTATCTAGATCGCATTAAGTCTCAACCCTTAGGTTCGGACTTGTATAGTGACATCTTGTTACGGTCTTGAGTCTCAACCCGCAGGTTCGGACTACTTAGTGTTTGATCGAATATAATATGGCAACTTGTGCCTAAGTCTCAACCCGCAGGTTCGGACTTCTGTTTATTTGGCCAATGTATGTATAAGGCAACTTGTGCCTAAGTCTCAACCCGCAGGTTCGGACTTGTGTATTTGTTCGAAGTCATGTATAAGGCAACGTGTGCCTAAGTCTCAACCCGCAGGTTCGGACTTGTTAGTGTTTCGTCAACTTTCATATGGCAACTTGTGCCTAAGTCTCAACCCGCAGGTTCGGACTTGTGTATTTGTTCGAAGTCATGTATAAGGCAACTTGTGCCTAAGTCTCAACCCGCAGGTTCGGACTTGTGTATTTGTTCGAAGTCATGTATAAGGCAACGTGTGCCTAAGTCTCAACCCGCAGGTTCGGACTTGTTAGTGTTTCGTCAACTTTCATATGGCAACTTGTGCCTGAGTCTCAACCCGCAGGTTCGGACTTCTATAGTGTTTCGTCAATTATCATATGGCAACTTGTGCCGAAGTCTCAACCCGCAGGTTCGGACTTCTGGAAGGATCACTTGGCCACTAATGATCCTTCCGCAGGTTCACCTACGGAAACCTTGTTACGACTTTTACTTCCTCTAAATCATCAAGTTCGGTCAACTTCGATAAAGCAGACGCGGTTCACGAGGATCCAGCGAACGATCATCTCCAAAGACCTCACTAAATAATCCATCGGTAGTAGCGACGGGCGGTGTGTACAAAGGGCAGGGACGTATTCAACGCTGGCTGATGACCAGCACTTACTAGAAGTTCCGAGTTCATATGGACCATTGCAATCCATAATCCCTACTAAGTGAGTATTTGAGTGATTTCCCGTTCCTCTCGGAATAGGAGACACGCTGCTACCCACATTGTAGCACGCGTGTAGCCCAGAACATCTAAGGGCATCACGGACCTGTTATCGCTCGATCTCATTTTGCTAAACACAAATTGTCCTGCTAAGCAGCGTACCGTAAGTGCACTTGCGCACACGAACAGCGAAGGTGTCAGGTCATACTCCACCGAAAGGTCCTAACCCGTTCCAATCGGCATCGACGCATTAACGCTGACTGCGTTCTAGTTAGCATATGTGAGTCACGTTCGTTATCGGAATTAACCAGACAAATCAATCCACGAACTAAGAACGGCCATGCACCACTACCCTTAAATTTGAGAAAGAGCTATTAATCTGTCTCACCTCCATAAGTTCGGACCTGGTAAGTTTTCCCGTGTTGAGTCAAATTGAACCGCAAGCTCCATTTCATTGTGGTGCCCTTCCGTCAATTCCTTTAAGTTTCAACTTTGCAACCATACTTCCCCCGGAACCTGACTTTGGTTTCCCGGAAGCTACTGAGAGCACCTGGTTGTAGCGTCTCCCAATTGCTAGTTGGCATCGTTTACGGTTAGAACTAGGGCGGTATCTAATCGCCTTCGA
Source organism: Anopheles coustani (assembly GCF_943734705.1). Classification (NCBI taxonomy): domain Eukaryota; kingdom Metazoa; phylum Arthropoda; class Insecta; order Diptera; family Culicidae; genus Anopheles; species Anopheles coustani. The sequence continues at coordinate 38,837 of NW_026525080.1, forward strand.
TCCTCTAACTTTCGTTCTTGATTAAAGAAAGCATCCTTGACAAATGCCTTCGCTTTAGTTAGTCTTACGACGGTCTACGAATTTCACCTCTCGCGCCGTAATACTAGTGTCCCCAACTACTTCTGTTAATCATTACCTCCGGTCTGAGTACAAACCAATGAAAGATTAGACCAAGGTCGTATTCCATTATTCCATGCAAGATTATTCTAGGGCGTTTGGGCACCCTGCTTTAAGCACTCTAATTTGTTCAAGGTAAACGTGAGCGGTCGAGCTCTATGTTACACTTGCACCCGTTGAAGGGCACACCATGACACAGACTTGGTGCCCTACCACACCATTGAGTCGCAACCAGATTCCGACTTGGCCCACCGACCACGGGTTGACCGGGTCGGCGGAGCCGGACTGTGTTGGACAAGTATCAACTTCGAACGTTTTAACCGCAACAATTTTAATATACGCTAGTGGAGCTGGAATTACCGCGGCTGCTGGCACCAGACTTGCCCTCCACTTGATCCTCGTAGAAGGATTTATGCTCTACTCATTCCAATTATGAAACATCATTAAAGAGTTTCATATTGTTATTTCTCGTCACTACCTCCCCGTCCCGGGATTGGGTAATTTACGCGCCTGCTGCCTTCCTTGGATGTGGTAGCCATTTCTCAGGCTCCCTCTCCGGAATCGAACCCTGATTCCCCGTTACCCGTTGCAACCATGGTAGTCCTCTATACTACCATCCATAGTTGATAGGGCAGATATTTGCGAGATCTGTCGTCGGTGCGAGACCATACGATCAGCATCATTATCCAGACTTCAACTCAATGACACGGAGAACCCGCGATTGGTTTGACTAATAAGTGCACCAGTTCCCGCGAGGGTCCTGGCATGTTGCATGTATTAGCTCTAGATTTTCCACAGTTATCCAAGTAACTAGGTTGATGATCTCGTAAATTATAGCTGTTATACTGAGCCTTATGCGGTTTCACATTAAATCTGTTTGTACTTAGACATGCATGGCTTAACCTTTGAGACGAGCGTATATTACTGGTAGGATCAACCAGAATTCCGACTTTGCGTTCGAATGTTCATTGTCCCATTGCACCCGGAGGAGCAAACACCACGTTCTATATGTTGTCAAGTCCGGTAGCACACGGGAGGCGAGCCCCCGTGCGAACCTCATTGCCCTCGTATCACACACACCCGATGCACCGGACAGGCACTTGAGCGGCATTCGACTCCGCTAAGCGCACGTGCGCCCGATTGTGCATGCGCTGACGGGGCCTTCATACCCCTACCACAGCGACCTTATGCCAAACTTCCATGAATACTTAGGTGAGCTGACAAGGGCCTTCATTTCCCTACCATCAACTAAAGGACACGCTAGGCGCGTCCGATCATTGCAACTGCGGGGCTTTCATACCCCAATCACCACAGTACGCAATTCACCAGAGTTTAATCACAACCCCCCCGGACATGGCACACTATTAACTTGCAACAAAACTTAGTGTGTGCCGGGCACATCGGTTCCACAAAATCATTCCCGATGTACCCCAATTGGGGTTGTGAACGCATCCATGGTCCTCTGACACACCCAACCAAGCGTGGATACTACATACCTCAAACACCCAGTACACTAACAGACAAATCAATATATGGTTGCTTTCCCCCAGACATTTGCCAATCACTTGGCACCCGGACGGGAACTCGCTCCTGATTGCGCCATTGCCACCCATTTGCCAAGAGCGAGTTCTGTATGTAGATTTCATTTGGAAAGACAACCGTGTACTGGATATTCTATCCGACGATTACAGATGACGAGTACGAGACTCGACTACACTCACGGATAATACATTTTGGGTCGAGATTGCTTTCGGGGTTTTCGATTGGTCTTGCGCTTGTAAACGTATAACTTTGACTTGTGGTAACCTCGGTATGTTAGTCGATCACGTGGTTGTGAACTGGGTAGGGGTGGGCAATCTGTTCACTTGCACTCTGGGTAGGAATATGGTGAGCGCTATAGGTTAAAGATCATGGTATGGTTCCATCGTGATGACTTTCGCTAGATAGTAGTATGTTTGGATAGTTATAACGTTTTTGGCCATTTGTTCATAGTGTTCGGTTCATTCAGGAATTCGATTGGTCTTTGCTTCACAGTGGTCGATCACTTGGATGTGAACTAGGGTGAGATTAAGGTGTTCACTAGTGCTCTTCGGTTTTGGATCAGTAATGAGCACTTGATTGGTTTCGCATAATATGTATCCATAGTGATGACTCTTTCCAGCTTAAGATTTCGTTACCGGTTTCGAATCCTCCCCACGTTCGCTTTTACTTGGTTAGGTTTTCGAGTGTAGATTTGAAAGCAATCTCATGTATGTATCCCATCTGATATAAGCCACTGACAGTTCATGTCACCTCGTTCAACTCTCGCTGGGTCACAGAAGTATGTTACTGCGCCCATTATCCCTACTCGGATAGGTTCGGTTCGTTCGTTTTATACTACGGTGAGTAAACTCAATTTGTGCATCGCATAGCCATGGAAAGCAAGCTTTCGCGGGCCTCTTCGACTGTTTTGATACGAGCTGTGCCCGTGATGCTTGTCATCCCAGGATACTAGACCCCTTTGGACGACCGCATGACCATCAGAAAGTAAATTCCACGTTCGATTTGGGGTGTGAACCCCGAACATAAAGTCTTTGTGTAGAACCACGAGGGCTCTATAGTACCGATTCTCTCGGTACGCTTGGTCCGTGTTCCTTTATGTTCGTACTCTTGTGAATAAGATTCACGTTCGTTTTGGGATATTTGCTACTGTCACCGTTTGAGTACTATGGGGCTTGAACCCCTAACATAAAGTCTTTGTGTAGAACCACGAGGGTTCTATAGTACCGATTCTCTCGGTACGCTTGGTCCGTGTTCCTTTATGTTCGTACTCTTGTGTGTATAATATTCATGTTCGGTTTGGGATATTTGCTACTTTCACCAGGGTCCCGTTCTTCATACAAGTCTGCCTTGCTAATGTGGTAACTTTATAGTGTAGTTCTGACATCCCAATTTTGGGACTTAGCCGATTTTTCGTATATTTCCATATGACCCATAGGGTCCCTTTCTTCATACAAGCTTGCCTAGGGCGATCGGTCAAAACTTGTCTTACTATTCGATTGGTCTTCGCACTTTCACCCTAGGCAGTTCGCCTAGGTCTGTCTTCTTGAGGAGGCCAAAACCCGAAATAAGGAGGTTCGGCCGACCCTGAAACCTCCCCTGTCTGAACTACACTAACCCGATTTTTCAGGGTCCTCAGCGCCATACAACTTTGCCTAGGTCACTTGTACTCTTGACTTAGGCCATCCGACTTGGTCCGTGTTTCTTCCTAGGGTTCACCTAGGTACTTTGCCTTGCTTGATGTGGTAACTTTTTAGTGTAGTTCAGACATCCTAATTTTGGGACTTAGCCGATTTTTCATGTATTTCCATATGACCCATAGGGTCCCTTTCTTCATACAAGCTTGCCTAGGGCGATCGGTCAAAACTTGTCTTACTATTCGATTGGTCTTCGCACTTTCACCCTAGGCAGTTCGCCTAGGTCTGTCTTCTTGAGGAGGCCAAAACCCGAAATAAGGAGGTCCAGCCGACCCTGAAACCTCCCCTGTCTTAACTACACTAACCCGATTTTTCATGGTCCTTAGCGCCATACAACTTTGCCTAGGTCACTTGTACTCTTGACTTAGGCCATCTGACTTGGTCCGTGTTTCTTCCTAGGATTCACCTAGGTACTTTGCCTTGCTTGATGTGGTAACTTTTTAGTGTAGTTCAGACATCCCAATTTCGGGACTTAGCCGATTTTTCGTATATTTCCATATGACCCATAGGGTCCCTTTCTTCATACAAGCTTGCCTAGGGCGATCGGTCAAAACTTGTCTTACTATTCGATTGGTCTTCGCACTTTCACCCTAGGCACTTTGCCTAGGTCTGTCTTCTTGAGGAGGCCAAAACCCGAAATAAGGAGGTTCAGCCGACCCAGAAACCTCCCCTGTCTGAACTACACTAACCCGATTTTTCAGGGTCCTCAGCGCCATACAACTTTGCCTAGGTCACTTGTACTCTTGACTTAGGCCATCCGACTTGGTCCGTGTTTCTTCCTAGGGTTCACCTAGGTACTTTGCCTTGCTTGATGTGGTAACTTTTTAGTGTAGTTCAGACATCCTAATTTTGGGACTTAGCCGATTTTTCATGTATTTCCATATGACCCATAGGGTCCCTTTCTTCATACAAGCTTGCCTAGGGCGATCGGTCAAAACTTGTCTTACTATTCGATTGGTCTTCGCACTTTCACCCTAGGCAGTTTGCCTAGGTGTAGCTTCTTGAGGAGGTCAAAACCCAAAATAAGGAGGTTCAGCCGACCCAAAAACCTCCCCTGTCTAAACTACACTAACCAGATTTTTCAGGGTCCTCACCGTCATACAACTTTGCCTAGGTCACTTGTTCTCTTGACTTAGGCCATCTGACTTGGTCCGTGTTTCTTGCTAGGGTTCACCTAGGTACTTTGCCTTGCTTGATGTGGTAACTTTTTAGTGTAGTTCAGACATCCCAATTTTGGGACTTAGCCGATTTTTCATGTATTTCCATATGACCCATAGGGTCCCTTTCTTCATACAAGCTTGCCTAGGGCGATCGGTCAAAACTTGTCTTACTATTCGATTGGTCTTCGCACTTTCACCCTAGGCAGTTTGCCTAGGTGTAGCTTCTTGAGGAGGTCAAAACCCAAAATAAGGAGGTTCAGCCGACCCAAAAACCTCCCCTGTCTAAACTACACTAACCAGATTTTTCAGGGTCCTCACCGTCATACAACTTTGCCTAGGTCACTTGCACTCTTGACTTAGGCCATCTGACTTGGTCCGTGTTTCTTGCTAGGGTTCACCTAGGTAGTTTGCCTTGCTTGATGTGGTAACTTTTTAGTGTAGTTCTGACATCCCAATTTTGGGACTTAGCCGATTTTTCATGTATTTCCATATGACCCTTAGGGTCCCTTTCTTCATACAAGCTTGCCTAGGGCGATCGGTCAAAACTTGTCTTACTATTCGATTGGTCTTCGTACTTTCACCCTAGGCAGTTTGCCTAGGTGTAGCTTCTTGATGAGGCCAAAACCCAAAATAAGGGGGTTCGGCCGACCCAAAAACCTACCCTGTCTAAACTACACTAACCAGATTTTTCAGGGTCCTCAGCGCCATACAACTTTGCCTAGGTCACTTGTTCTATTGACTTAGGCCATCTGACTTGGTCCGTGTTTCTTCCTAGGGTTCACCTAGGTACTTTGCCTTGCTTGGTGTGGTAACTTTTTAGTGTAGTTCTGACATCCTCATTTTGGGACTTAGCCGATTTTTCGTAAAATACCATATGACCCATATGGGTCCTTTCCTTCATATAAGTTTGCCTTGCTTGGTATGGTAACATTTGAGTGTAGTTCTGACATCATCATTTTGGGACTTAGCCGATTTTTCGTAAAATACCATATGACCCATCAGGGTCCTTTGCTTCATATAAGTTTGCCTTGCTTGGTGTGGTAACATTTGAGTGTAGTTCTGACATCATCATTTTGGGACTTAGCCGATTTTTCGTAAAATACCATATGACCCATCAGGGTCCTTGCCTTCATATAAGTTTGCCTTGCTTGGTGTGGTAACACATGAGTGTAGTTCTGACATCCCCATTTTGGGACTTAGCCGATTTTTCGTAAAATACCATATGACCCATCAGGGTCCTTTCCTTCATATAAGTTTGCCTTGCTTGATGTGGTAACATTTGAGTGTAGTTCAGACATCCCCATTTTGGGACTTAGCCGATTTTTCGATCCATACCATATGACCCATCAGGGTCCTTGCCTTCATATAAGTTTGCCTTGCTTGGTGTGGTAACATTTTAGTGTAGTTCTGACATCACCATTTTGGGACTTAGCCGATTTTTCGTAAAATACCATATGACCCATCAGGGTCCTTGCCTTCATATAAGTTTGCCTTGCTTGGTGTGGTAACATTTTAGTGTAGTTCTGACATCACCATTTTGGGACTTAGCCGATTTTTCGTAAAATACCATATGACCCATCAGGGTCCTTTGCTTCATATAAGTTTGCCTTGCTTGGTGTGGTAACACATGAGTGTAGTTCTGACATCCCCATTTTGGGACTTAGCCGATTTTTCGTAAAATACCATATGACCCATCAGGGTCCTTTGCTTCATATAAGTTTGCCTTGCTTGGTGTGGTAACATTTTAGTGTAGTTCTGACATCACCATTTTGGGACTTAGCCGATTTTTCGTAAAATACCATATGACCCATCAGGGTCCTTTGCTTCATATAAGTTTGCCTTGCTTGGTGTGGTAACACATGAGTGTAGTTCTGACATCCCCATTTTGGGACTTAGCCGATTTTTCGTAAAATACCATATGACCCATCAGGGTCCTTTGCTTCATATAAGTTTGCCTTGCTTGGTGTGGTAACATTTGAGTGTAGTTCTGACATCCCCATTTTGGGACTTAGCCGATTTTTCGATCAATACCATATGACCCATCAGGGTCCTTTGCTTCATATAAGTTTGCCTTGCTTGGTGTGGTAACATTTGAGTGTAGTTCTGACATCCCCATTTTGGGACTTAGCCGATTTTTCGATCAATACCATATGACCCATCAGGGTCCTTTCCTTCATATAAGTTTGCCTTGCTTGATGTGGTAACACATGAGTGTAGTTCTGACATCCCCATTTTGGGACTTAGCCGATTTTTCGATCCATCCCATATGACCCATCAGGGTCCTTTTTCTTCATATAAGTTTCCCAAGACTTAGTGCTTTTTTCCTTTGGACACCAATATCACCCTTGCGGGTATCTTTGATCTTCTCACTTTGTATTGGCCGAATGTAGGTCTTGCCATGCCAAACATATAATTGTTCTACACCAAGTCTCTATCTCGTACCGCCAGCTCGGTACATTCGATTAACCTGCCCTTAAGGCACCCGGGACTTAGCCATTTTTTCACATTTTTCATGATTTTGAGGCAACTTTTCTCGACTTTGTCACCTTATATCACCAAGATCCTTTCCCTTTAGCGCTTCACTCTGTTCGTATGATATTTAGCGCTGACTATCACCTTTCTGTCGCTGAGCTCAACTTCTTATTCGGTGCCATAGAGCCAGAGATATTTGGTGTATGCTGTTATAAGGGAAGTTTGTCACTTTTTCAAAGGCCCACTTTGGGACGCCCATATCTCACCTTCAGGTATCTTCGATCTTCTTGTCGTCTATGGACGAAACTTAGGCCTTGTCTTGGCCAACTTATAAATGTTCTACGGCCAAGCCGTATCTCTTACCGCCAGCCCGGTATTCATGGACTTAGTTGGATTTTCGCCTCTCGTGGTAACAATTTCAGACTTTGACTCACAATAACACCCAAACGGTCACATGCTAGCGCTTTGCTTGGAAGGAATTATAGTTAGCGCTACCTTTTCTCTTTCCATCGATACCTTGTTCGTTCCATTCCATGCCATACAGCCGAAGTTATGATGTTTCCCGTTTTCCATATCATGTGGAGCTTATGCTCTGGGAAAACCATCTAACACCTGTACCACCCTTTTAGGTACCACCGATCTCGAGACTATGTTCGGGCCAAATATAGGTTATAACATGCCCAACTTATAATTGTTCTACACCAAGTCTCTATCTCTTACCGCCTGCTCGGTATTTTACTCGTAAGTCCAAATTTCACAACTTGTACTTTTTGGCCCAATGTACTCGAGTTTCAATTTTGGTAACATTTTTCGACTTTGACGCTTAATAACTTCCAAATCATGCTAGTTAGCGCTTTGCTTTCTTCTAGTCGTATCTAGCGCTGGGTGTTACCTTTCCAAAACATATCCTAGCTCTACAATCCATGCCATACAGCCGGAGCTACATGGTGCACAAGTCAAAT
>NW_026525081.1:0-7500 GCF_943734705.1 Anopheles coustani
TTACTTGGATAACTGTGGAAAATCTAGAGCTAATACATGCAAATTGCCAGGACCTCGCGGAACTGGTGCACTTATTAGTCAAACCAATCGCGGGTTCTCCGTGCTTTGAGTTGAAATCTGGATAATGATGCCGATCGTATGGTCTCGCACCGACGACAGATCTCGCAAATATCTGCCCTATCAACTATGGATGGTAGTATAGAGGACTACCATGGTTGCAACGGTAACGGGGAATCAGGGTTCGATTCCGGAGAGGGAGCCTGAGAAATGGCTACCACATCCAAGGAAGGCAGCAGGCGCGTAAATTACCCAATCCCGGGACGGGGAGGGTAGTGACGAGAAATAACAATATGAAACTCTTAATGATGTTTCATAATTGGAATGAGTAGAGCATAAATCCTTCTACGAGGATCAAGTGGAGGGCAAGTCTGGTGCCAGCAGCCGCGGTAATTCCAGCTCCACTAGCGTATATTAAAATTGTTGCGGTTAAAACGTTCGAAGTTGATACTTGTCCAACACAGTCCGGCTCCGCCGACCCGGTCAACCCGTGGTCGGTGGGCCAAGTCGGAATCTGGTTGCGACTCAATGGTGTGGTAGGGCACCAAGTCTGTGTCATGGTGTGCCCTTCAACGGGTGCAAGTGTAACATAGAGCTCGACCGCTCACGTTTACCTTGAACAAATTAGAGTGCTTAAAGCAGGGTGCCCAAACGCCCTAGAATAATCTTGCATGGAATAATGGAATACGACCTTGGTCTAATCTTTCATTGGTTTGTACTCAGACCGGAGGTAATGATTAACAGAAGTAGTTGGGGACACTAGTATTACGGCGCGAGAGGTGAAATTCGTAGACCGTCGTAAGACTAACTAAAGCGAAGGCATTTGTCAAGGATGCTTTCTTTAATCAAGAACGAAAGTTAGAGGATCGAAGGCGATTAGATACCGCCCTAGTTCTAACCGTAAACGATGCCAACTAGCAATTGGGAGACGCTACAACCAGGTGCTCTCAGTAGCTTCGGGAAACCAAAGTCAGGTTCCGGGGGAAGTATGGTTGCAAAGTTGAAACTTAAAGGAATTGACGGAAGGGCACCACAATGAAATGGAGCTTGCGGTTCAATTTGACTCAACACGGGAAAACTTACCAGGTCCGAACTTATGGAGGTGAGACAGATTAATAGCTCTTTCTCAAATTTAAGGGTAGTGGTGCATGGCCGTTCTTAGTTCGTGGATTGATTTGTCTGGTTAATTCCGATAACGAACGTGACTCACATATGCTAACTAGAACGCAGTCAGCGTTAATGCGTCGATGCCGATTGGAACGGGTTAGGACCTTTCGGTGGAGTATGACCTGACACCTTCGCTGTTCGTGTGCGCAAGTGCACTTACGGTACGCTGCTTAGCAGGACAATTTGTGTTTAGCAAAATGAGATCGAGCGATAACAGGTCCGTGATGCCCTTAGATGTTCTGGGCTACACGCGTGCTACAATGTGGGTAGCAGCGTGTCTCCTATTCCGAGAGGAACGGGAAATCACTCAAATACTCACTTAGTAGGGATTTATGGATTGCAATGGTCCATATGAACTCGGAACTTCTAGTAAGTGCTGGTCATCAGCCAGCGTTGAATACGTCCCTGCCCTTTGTACACACCGCCCGTCGCTACTACCGATGATTATTTAGTGAGGTCTTTGGAGATGATCGTTCGCTGGATCCTCGTGAACCGCGTCTGCTTTATCGAAGTTGACCGAACTTGATGATTTAGAGGAAGTAAAAGTCGTAACAAGGTTTCCGTAGGTGAACCTGCGGAAGGATCATTAGTGGCCAAGTGATCCTTCCAGAAGTCCGAACCTGCGGGTTGAGACTTCGGCACAAGTTGCCATATGATAATTGACGAAACACTATAGAAGTCCGAACCTGCGGGTTGAGACTTAGGCACAAGTTGCCATATGAACATTGACGAAACACTATGAAGTCCGAACCTGCGGGTTGAGACTTAGGCACAAGTTGCCTTATACATGACTTCGAACAAATACACAAGTCCGAACCTGCGGGTTGAGACTTAGGCACAAGTTGCCATATGAAAGTTGACGAAACACTAACAAGTCCGAACCTGCGGGTTGAGACTTAGGCACACGTTGCCTTATACATGACTTCGAACAAATACACAAGTCCGAACCTGCGGGTTTGAGACTTAGGCACAAGTTGCCTTATACATACATTGGCCAAATAACAGAAGTCCGAACCTGCGGGTTGAGACTTAGGCACAAGTTGCCATATTATATTCGATCAAACACTAAGTAGTCCGAACCTGCGGGTTGAGACTCAAGACCGTAACAAGATGTCACTATACAAGTCCGAACCTAAGGGGTTGAGACTTAATGCGATCTAGATACCAAGTTGACATCCAATACCTGTTGAGCAAAACCAAAGATTCCCTGTTCTCGAATGATTACACTATATAACAGGGAATCTTGAAGAAATCAAGCAAGCGTGAAACAAAAGTCATCACTTGGCATGCTCGATAGCCAACCACATGACCTTAACCTAAGAGAGCATGCAAACCACATGATACCTATAAACGATTAACCCGCCCTAGTTCAATCGTTCACCAAGTGATGACTTCAGTATGGCTAAGAGAAAAACTTTTAAATGGGAAAAACTCTAAGTCCGAACCTCCGGGTTGAGACTTCCGCGTCGGAGGTGGGCGCACCTCCTATCCGAAAGATGGTGAATCAGGGGTGTTCGATCAGCAATGGTCGGATGCCCCGTCGTAGTCCAACTATGACAATCAAAGTCAAGACCTCCGGGTTGAGACTTTCCGCGAGTACAAGCATAAAGGAACACGGACCAAGCCGTACCGAGAGAATCGGTACTAGAGCCCTCGTGGTTCTACATTGAGAGAGCCCTCGTGGTTCTCATTAGGGGCTTTATGCAAGTCGTACTCAATACTGTGGTGTGAAGTATAAAGTATAGTCTTCGCCTGGTCACGCTGCTTCGGCGGTCCTGGGTAAGATAGTTCATTCTAGCTTGCCCTATAGTGGAATTGAGGACACTTAATGCTTCGTCTTTTAGCGGCGGCTAGACTCCTCCTCACGGGGAACGAGTTGACGCACACAGCGGCGGCTTACGCACTATGGCAATCATGGATGCCTGAAGATTCCGTGAAGTTCTCCCCTGGTCCACGCTGCCTCGGCAGTCCTGGGTAAAATGGAATATTTCCAGCTTGCCCTATAGTGGAAGAGGACTATCCAACAATACAAAGTCAAGACCTCCGGGTTGAGACTTTCCGCGTCGGTGGTGTCGCGCACCGCCTATCCGAAAGATGGTGTAACAGGGGTGTTCGATCAGCAATGGTCGGATGCCCCGTCATAGTCCAACTATGACAACCAAAGTCAAGACCTCCGGGTTGAGACTTTCCGCGTCCGGAGGTACGCGTACCGCCTACCCGAAAGATGGTGTGCTTCTGGGGTATTCGATGAGTCGGATACCCCGTCGTAGTCCAACTATGACAATACAAAGTCAAGACCTCCGGGTTGAGACTTCCGCGTCGGAGGTGCGCGCACCGCCTACCCGAAAGATGATGAATCAGGGGTGTTCGATCAGCAATGGTCGGATGCCCGTCGTAGTCCAACTATGACAATCAAAGTCAAGACCTCCGGGTTGAGACTTCCGCGTCCGGAGGTACGCGTACCGCCTACCCGAAAGATGGTGAATCAGGGGTGTTCGATCAGCAATGGTCGGATGCCCCGTCGTAGTCCAACTATGACAATCAAAGTCAAGACCTCCGGGTTGAGACTTTCTGCGAGTAGTACATGCATAAGGAACACGGACCAAGCCGTACCGAGAGAATCGGTACTAGAGCCCTCGTGGTTCTACATTGAGAGAGCCCTCGTGGTTCTCATTAGGGGCTTTATGCAAGTCGTTCTCAATACTGTGGTGTGAAGTATAAAGTATAGAGTCCTCCACTGGTCCACGCTGCTCCGGCGGTCCTGGGTAAGATAGTTCATTCTAGCTTGCCCTATGTGGAAGAGGACTCAATACCCTACCTGTTGAGCTTGAAACAAAGTCATCACTTGGGCATGCTCATATTGCCATACAATATTCCATTATCTACTAATGAGCATTGCAGCTATATGATATAACCTGTAAACGATTACCCCGCCGTAGTTCAGCGCTTCAACCAAGTGATGACTTCAGTATGGCTAGTGTGGTGAAGTATAAAGTATAGTCCTCCCCTGGTCCACACTGCTTCGGCGGTCCTGGGTAAGATAGTTAGTTCTAGCTTGCCCTATGTGGAAGAGGACACCATACTTAATACTGTAGTGTAATGAACAAAGTATAGTCCTCCACTGGTCCACGCTTGCTTCGGCGGTCCTGGGTAAGATAGTTAATTCTAGCTTGCCCTATGTGGAAGAGGACACCATACTTAATACCCTACCTGTTGAGCTTGAAACAAAGTCATCACTTGGGCATGCTCTATAGCCAATCACATGACATTAACCTAAGAGAGCATGCAGCGTATTATCCCAATGCAAAGTAAACGATAGACTCGCCCTAGTTCAGTGCTTCAACCAAGTGATGACTTCAATTTGGCTAGTGTGTGAAGTATAAAGTATAGTCCTCCCCTGGTCCACACTGCTTCGGCGGTCCTGGGTAAGATAGTTAATTCTAGCTTGCCCTATGTGGAAGAGGACACCATACTTAATACTGTGGTGTAATGAACAAAGTATAGTCCTCCACTGGTCCACGCTGCTTCGGCGTCCTGGGTAAGATAGTTAGTTCTAGCTTGCCCTATGTGGAAGAGGGCATACAAGACAAAGTATAGTTCTCCCCTGGTCCACGCTGCTTCGGCGGTCCTGGGTAAGATAGTTAATTCTAGCTTGCCCTATGTGGAAGAGAGCATACATGAACCAAGAACGAAGGTTATGATCGAGGAATGATTCGACAACTAACCGATGGTATGAAATGTGAAGAATTCAAGCAAGCACACAATCAAGTCATCACTTGGGCATGCTCGATAGCCAACCCTATGACATTAACCTAGTAGAGCATGCGAAAACCAATATATATGTAAACGATGCCCCTCCCTAGTTCAGCGCTTCAACCAAGTGATGACTTCAGAATGGCTAAATCAAATCGGTTCAAAACATACCATCGGTACCCTATTGAAACACACAAGTCGATATCAAACCTCTTAATTGTGTAGTCCTCCACTGGTCCACACTGCTCCGGCGGTCCTGGGTAAGATAGTTCATTCTAGCTTGCCCTATGTGGAAGAGGGCACATTACTCAATACTGTGGTGTTATGAACAAAGTATAGTCCTCCACTGGTCCACGCTGCTTCGGCGGTCCTGGGTAAGATAGTTAGTTCTAGCTTGCCCTATGTGGAAGAGGGCATACAAGACAAAGTATAGTTCTCCCCTGGTCCACGCTGCTTCGGCGGTCCTGGGTAAGATAGTTAATTCTAGCTTGCCCTATGTGGAAGAGAGCATACATGAACCAAGAACGAAGGTTATGATCGAGGAATGATTCGACAACTAACCGATGGTATGAAATGTGAAGAATTCAAGCAAGCACACAATCAAGTCATCACTTGGGCATGCTCGATAGCCAACCTCATGACATTAACCTAGTAGAGCATGCGAAAACCAATATATATGTAAACGATGCCTCCCTAGTTCAGCGCTTCAACCAAGTGATGACTTCAGAATGGCTAAATCAAATCGGTTTCAAACCATACCATCGGTATCCTATTGAAACACACAAGTCGATATCAAACCTCATGATTGTGTAGTCCTCCATGGTCCACGCCGCTTCGGCCGTCCTGGGTAAAATGGAACATTCCAGCTTGCCCTATGTGGAAGAGGGGCACATTACTCAATACTGTGGTGTGAAGTAATAAAGTTCAGTTCTCCCCTGGTCCACGCTGCTTCGGCGGTCCTGGGTAAGATAGTTCATTCTAGCTTGCCCTATGTGGAAGAGGACACTTCATACTTCGTCTCTAAGCGGCGGCTTGACTCCTCCCTACGGGGAACGGGTTTACGCGCACAGCGGCGGCTTACGCACTATGGCAGTCATGGATGCCTTACGTTTCTATGAAAAGTGTGTTCCTCCCCTGGTCCACGCTGCTTCGGCAGTCCTGGGTAAGATAGTTAGTTCTAGCTTGCCCTATGTGGAAGAGGACACGTAGACTTACTGTGGTGTGAAGTATAAAGTTCAGTTCTCCCCTGGTCACGCCGCTTCGGCCGTCCTGGGTAAAATGGATTCATCCAGCTTGCCTTTGTGGAATGAGGACACTTTATTCTTCGTCTCTAAGCGGCGGCTTGCTCCTCCCTACGGGGAACGGGTATACGCGCACAGCGGCGGCTTACGTTATGGCAGTCATGGATGCCTTACGTTTCCATGAAAAGTGTGTTCCTCCCCTGGTCCACGCTGCTTCGGCAGTCCTGGGTAAGATAGTTAGTTCTAGCTTGCCCTATGTGGAAGAGGACACGTAGACTTACTGTGGTGTGAAGTATAAGGTTCAGTTCTCCCCTGGTCCACGCCGCTTCGGCCGTCCTGGGTAAAATGGATTCATCCAGCTTGCCCTATGTGGAATGAGGACACTTTATGCTTCGTCTCTAAGCGGCGGCTTGCTCCTCCTACGGGGAACGGGTATACGCGCACAGCGGCGGCTTACGCAAGTTAGTCACCCTCGGCAGTGGATCACTCGGCTCATGGATCGATGAAGACCGCAGCTAACTGCGCGTCATAATGTGAACTGCAGGACACATGAACATTGATAAGTTGAACGCATATTGCACGTCGTGGGAACCTACCATGATGTACAGATGACTGAGCGCTTATATTTGAGAAATGTATCGCATACATTTAACTACGCCGTGACACCCGTCACGAGACGTGCACCATGATGTTAACTAGGGTCGCGACGACCCGCTAGCATTAAAGAACCCGTGGTTTACAATATACTGGCATTGGAATTCGAAGTATTTAGAGCGTCCGTGTTCCCGCGTGAGGCGGAAGTACGAGGAGAAGGCGTGCTTGTGGTGTCTGTGGTGGTGTTTACTGATGTCTAGCTTCAGCTTATTTATTTATTTAAATAGAAGCGAAGATGTCAAAGTAGCGTCGAAGCAGCAGCGGTAGCACAAATGATTCAAGTATGGAAGTTGACCAAAGGAACACAAACAAACTAGCGTATGGGCAATGGAAGGTATCAGTGAGTTAAACCACACGCGGGCTAACAGCCCGTTAACCGAGTCCAACGGTACATATTGGACATTGAAACAAAGTAGTCGCAAGCCAGATGTGACGATAACAACCGCAAGGTACATAAGCCTCAGTTCATGTGTGACAACCCCCTGAATTTAAGCATATTAATAAGGGGAGGAAAGAAACCAACCGGGATTCCCTGAGTAGCTGCGAGCGAAACGGGAGAAGCTCAGCACGTAGGGGTGGCGGCCTGTCCGTCTATCCGATTCCGTGTACTGGTGCGTCTCACTATCCG
>NW_026525081.1:12500-35000 GCF_943734705.1 Anopheles coustani
CTTCGGGTATCGCCTGTTGTCCGAGACCACTTGCATGGTTAGCAAGCGTTGTGGTCTAATGGCCCTACCGGGCAAACACTTTGGGTTCGCAAGGACTTAGAGTGCTGGTAGTGGTTGGCGGACCCAACACTCTGGGTACCTCCGGGTACTTGGGGTTGGTTGAGGACTTGGTGAACAAACACTTGTTGTACACTCTTCGGATGTACTTCGGGTGTCACCTGTTGTCCGAGGCCACTTGCATGGTTAGCAAGCGTTGTGGTCTAATGGCCCTACCGGGCAAACACTTTGGGTTCGCGAGGACTTAGAGTGCTGGTAGTGGTTGGCGGACCCAACACTCTGGGTACCTCCGGGTACTTGGGGTTGGTTGAGGACTTGGTGAAGATACCCCTGTCACCTTGTTCGAGGCCACTTGCATGGTCGCAAGCGTTGTGATACAATGGCCCTACCGGGCAAACACTTTGGGTTCGCAAGGACTTGGAGTGCCGGGACGGGTTGGCGGATCCAACACTCTGGGTACCTCCGGGTACTTGGGGTTGGTTGAGGACTTGGTGAGCAAACACTTGATATACGTTCTTCGGATGTACTTCGGGTGTCACCTGTTGTCCGAGGCCACTTGCTGGTCAACGGTTGAGGTGGTGATGGCGGGGTCGGTGCTGTAGGGTGCCGGCCTGTTGGCTGCCTTGGCCGGGTTGGTTGGTTAACACTTGATTGAGCTTGCACCCGAGGGTAATGGCACTTGAAGGTGGGTACCGGCCGGCTGACCTGGTGTGATGGTTGGTTGGTGAACACTTGGCGGTACTTGCACTTGGCTGTGCTTGGACTTGAAGGTGGGATCCGGCTGGCCTAGGCCATTGGTGGTTGGTTGGTGGGTTAGCCCTTAGTTGGGCTGGCTGGCTGGCTGGCCATCGGTGGTGTGGTGTGGTGTGGTGTGTGGAGTCGAGCATCGCGCGCCGTTGCCTTCTTCGGAGTGTTGTGGGTACGCAAGTGCTTGCAGTGCAAAGAGGTTGGTGATGGAGTGACATTGCCTTCACCATGGAGTTGCGGGTACTTAGGTACTTGCAAGGAGATGGTGGTATGGTGGTGTTGCGTGTGTGGTGTTCGATTAGAAAGATATAATTTCTAAGTCCGGATTAGTGCTGTCAGTGGGGCCGCCGCTAACAGGTCCTGCACGGCCACCGTGGGGCTTGACTTGGCGCTATTCCGGACTTGGGGCGATCACGATGTCCCCGTGCGGGACTTAGAAGATGGAAGAACACAAGTACCCTTATCCCATGACTTGTGAGCGATTGGCATACGTTACCACATGAAGAGAAAAATTGGCTAAGTCCCGGATCCATATTATATGAAGAGAAAAATCGGCTAAGTCCCGGATCCATATTATATGAAGAGAAAAATTGGCTAAGTCCCGGATCCATATTATATGAAGAGAAATATCGGCTAAGTCCAGGATCCATATATAATAACCTAATAATCGGCTAAGTCCAGGATCCATATATAATAACCTAATAACAGGCTAAGTCCAGGATCCATATAATATGAAGAGAAAAATCGGCTAAGTCCCAGATTGGGTCTGTCAGAAATACACTTCCAAGTTACCACACAAGCAAGCAAGATGGCCTAGTGATGGATCCATATGATATGAAGAGAAAAATCGGCTAAGTCCCCAGATTGGGTCTGTCAGACATACACTATCAAGTTACCACACAAGCAAGCAAGATGCCTAGTGATGGATCCATATGATATGAAGAGAAAAATCGGCTAAGTCCCAGATTGGGTCTGTCAGAAATACACTTCCAAGTTACCACATGAGCAAGCAAGATGGCCTAGTGATGGATCCATATAATATGCAGAGAAAAATCGGCTAAGTCCCAGATTGGGTCTGTCAGAAATACACTTCCAAGTTACCACATGAGCAAGCAAGTTACCACATGAAGAGAAAGCCGGCAAAGTCCGGAATGTTACCACATGAACTGGAAAATGGGCAACAACCTACCTTCACAGGGAACGTGAATAACTAAGGCTGTAGACATCGGATCGACAAGCCAAAGACTGATATGGAAAGGAAATGAGTAGTACTAGCTTTCCTGAGAGTTGCAGAGCTTAGACTGCATATGAACGGAAGTTATTAAGCGTCAAAGTCAGAAAAGTTGCCCGAAGGAACACAAGTTCCAACTTAGAGCATGAATACCGCCTAGACGGTAAGAGGTACGGCCAGGCTGAGGAATAAGAAAATGTTGGCCAACATGTTCCCTAACTATCCCCCGAAGACCGTAAAGCAATCCAACATCAACCAAGAAAGTTATAGCCCGATCAAGGAAACACCTACTTTGCACCGATATTGCACCAAATACATGTACCAAGCACCTTCGGTTGCATACCTGCAGGGGCTTACCATAGTAGGCCATGGAAGACCGATATACCGAACATAATCACTTTCTATCTCCTCGGGTGTTGGAGGTAGCGCTTTGCGGTACAAGAACGAAAGTTAGACCATATCTTGGTGCATCTTTTTGCCAAAAAACACAAGACCCTATCTACCAAGGCAAGAAAGTTGTGTGGGGACAAAATGTCCAAAAGTGCCCAAAGTGGCACACTTGAACCATATATTCGAGAAAAACACAAGTGTGGGCCCGAGCTAGCAAGTTGAAATGTTCTGACCGTCAGTAGCCCTAGTTGAGGTGCACTTATCATTATATGAGGCCAACGTGCCAGCTAGTCTCTAAAGGGGCGATATGGGTGTTCCAAGGTTTGTACCCAATTGAGGAAAAAACAGGGTAAGGTACGGTGTACCGCGAATAACTCGGGCTATAGATGTCCGATCGATGAGTTTGGCATATGTATGGAAAGGTCTCGACGAGACCTAACTACCCTGAAAGTATGAAGGCAAAGACTTGAATGACCGGGAAGTTATTAAGTGCACAAGTGGTAAAGTTGCACCAAAGTCCATGTTACCCGAAGTGGTACATGAACACCCAATATTCGACCAAAACACAAGTTTAGAGACGAGCTAGCGAGCTACATTGTTCAGACCGTCAGTAGCCCGCATCAAGACACGCATTTCATTATATTGAGCCTAGCCGCTAGCTCGACTCGAAGTCGGTCATATGGTTGGTTGATGGTTTGGACCGACCACGTGGTGTACCAAGGTGATGTACCTTTCATGAATTAAAACTCTGGCTGTATGGCACTGAGCGACAAGCTAAGGTGTGATTTGGAATAGTCTTGAGTGGGACTATTTAGGAAAAATGCGAACAAAAAATCACAAAGTCCTTGGGCGAAGCTATTAGCGAAACATAGAGCAAATTGGTACCAAAAACTATGGAAATGGGACTTGAGTCAAAAATAACCGCAAGTTGGAGAAGAGATAGCAAGCTTGCGTAGAACAATTATATTTGTTGCATGGTATCACCAACAAAAAAGTATATGGGGCCAAGGTGCTGGCTGGCCTCCAAAGTGGAGATATGGGCGATCCAAAGTTTGTACCCAAGTACGAACAAGTATGGAAAAAACAGGGGTAAGGTACCAAGTACCATTAATAACTTCGGCTGTAGATGGCCGAGCGAGGCAAAACGGCTCACCGTTGGAAAGGTCTTGGGGAGACCTATCTACCCTGAAAGTTTCATGAGGCTGAGTTGAAAGACCACGGAGATATTAGGTGATGATGGTCCAATTCGGGGACCAAGTCGCAGGAAATGGCGCTTGACCAAAATCACCCTTGGAAGGTGAATACCGGCTTACCGGTAAGAGATAGCGACTTGGCGTAGAATATTCATAAGTTGGGCGTGTAGAGACGCAACTTTTATTATATGGGGCCAACCCGGTCAGGGTGCTCCAAGTCGGTCGTTTGGTTGGTTTATGGTTTGGGCCGACCACGTGGTGTGCCAAGTTGAGGTACCTTTCATGAATTATAACTTGGTCAGTTTGCCACCGAGCGACAAGCTGCGGTGTGTTTTGGAATGGTCTTGAGTGGGACTATCAAGGAAAAATACCAATCGAAAATCAGCTTGTCCATGGCCGAAGCTATTAGTGAAACATATAGCAAAATGGGTCCAAAAACGAATGAAATGGGAATTGGACCAAGAATAACGGCAAGTTGGAGAAGAGATAGCAAGTTGGCGTAGAACAATTATATTTGGTGCATGGCATGACCAACAAAAAAGTATATGGGGCCAAGGTGCTAGCTGGCCTCCAAAGTGGAGATATGGGCGATCCAAAGTTTGTACCCAAGTACGAACAAGTATGGAAAAAACAGGGTAAGGTACCAAGTACCATTAATAACTTCGGCTGTAGATGGCCGAGCGAGGCAAACGGCTCACCGTTGGAAAGGTCTTGGGGAGACCTATCTACCCTGAAAGTTTTATGAGGCTGAGTTGAAAGACCACGGAGATATTAGGTGATGATGGTCCAATTCGGGGACCAAGTCGCAGGAAATGGCACTTGACCAAAATCCCCCTTGGAAGGTGAATACCGGCTTACCGGTAAGAGATAGCGACTTGGCGTAGAATATTCATAAGTTGGGCGTGTAGAGACGCAACTTTCATTATATGGGGCCAACCCGGTCAGGGTGCTCCAAGTCGGTCGTTTGGTCGGTATATGGTTTGGGCCGACCACGTGGTGTACCAAGTTGAGGTACCTTTCATGAATTATAACTCGGTCAGTTTGCCACCGAGCGACAAGCTGCGGTGTGTTTTGGAATGGTCTTGAGTGGGACTATCAAGGAAAAATACAAATAGAAAATCAGCTTGTCCATGGCCGAAGCTATTAGTGAAACATATAGCAAAATGGGTCCAAAAACGAATGAAATGGGACTTGGACCAAGAATAACGGCAAGTTGGAGAAGAGATAGCAAGTTGGCGTAGAACAATTATATTTGGTGCATGGTATGACCAACAAAAAAGTATATGAGGCCAAGGTGCTGGCTGGCCTCCAAAGTGGAGATATGGGCGATCCAAAGTTTGTACCCAAGTATGGCAAAAACTGGTAGAGGTACCTTTCATGAATTACTGCTCAGGCTGTATGGCACTTAGCGGGACGCTTGGCTCTGGTATGGAATAGTCTTGAGTGGGACTATCAAGGAAAAATACGAACAAAAAATCACCATGTCCACGGACGAAGGTATTAGCGAAACTTAGAGCGAAATTGCGACCAAGTCGCTGGAAATGGCCCTTGGACCAAGTATACCGTCAAGGCGGTACGAGATAGCGAGTTGACGTGGAATATTTATAAGTTTGCCTCAACGAGACGAAAGTTTAATTATATGGGGCCAACCCGCTCAGGGTTGTCCAAGTCGGTCATATGGCTGATCGAAATTTTCGACCAAGTACTGAGAAAACAGGGTAAGGTAAAGTGTACCTCGAATAACTTTGGCTGTAGATGTCCGAGCGAGGCAAACGGCATAGCGTTGGAAAGGTCTTGAGGTGTTCTAGACACCCTGAAAGTTTGAAAAGGCTATCTGGAAAACTCGTGGAGATATTAGAGAAACATTGGGCCCAAAAGATACCAAGTCGCAGGAAATGGGCCCTCCAAGAACACCCTAAAATCCCAATTACGGCTAAGTTGCAGGCCAGCTAGCGAAGTGAAATGTTCTAGGCATAACTAGAACACGTTAATGCGCAACTTTTTGAATCAGAACTTTTTTCGATATCTGGCCCCCAAAGGGGGGATATGGGCGATCAAAGGATTTTTCCAAGTTTCGGTACTTTTTACGGTATCGCTCATAGCTCCGGCTGTATGCAAGCAAATGACAATCTAAGACATGATTTGGAAAGGTATTGAGCAGTACTAACTTACGTTAGAACACAGCGAAGCGCTATCGGTTCATGGCAAGGCCGATATAAGCAGTCAAAGATGAAAAATGTTGACAAAATGAACAAAAATTACCTTGGTACGCGAATAGCGGCCAGGGATGAAGAGGTACGAAGGTGGTGTAGAAGAATTATAATTAGGGCTTGGTACGCTCTAAAAGTTTGCCGAAGACCGCAAAGCGCTCAGACCCATAGAAAGTGGCCATTTGGGCCGAACAGTGCGTGCAAAGAGGTGAAAATGCAAAAATTGCACTTTGGGGGGCGATTTGCGGGGGGAAGGAGGGGTCGGAGGGCAAAATGTCCCTTGACCAAAAAGTCTTATCTCGTCGAGATCTACAACATTGCCGAAGACCGCAAAGCGCTAGCTCGCAATCGAAAAATCGAGAATTTGAAAATTTTCTAAGTCTTGGGCTCCCTAAGGAAAAGTTTCAAAAATCACGTTTGTCCCCAATTTTGAAGGGGAAGGAGTCGGTTCCGGGGCATGGTGTCTTCGGCAAAAAGTCTTATCTTTTTGCGTACTTTCGACTAGTTCAATAAAAATTTTTGACCCAAAATTTGTTCGGCGGACCCCTAGGTCGAAAAACCCGAAAAAAGTCGAAAAAAGTCGAAAATGTCGAAAAATGAGAAAACCTCATATTCGGACTCTACACGAGCCCCAGATATTGAAAAGTGAAATCCGCGGTCGATTTGGAACAAAAAATTGACCTAGGCAAAGTTGTATGGAGGTAGGGACCCCTGAGAAAAAAGTTTGGTCCCGAGGCTCCTTGGACCACCAAGTCCCTAGGTCGGACCAAAATCGGAAAAAATCCGACCAAAGTCGAAAGTGTCGAAAATTTTAAAAAACCCCTTTTGGGGCCCTATGGCCTCCCTAGATAATGAAAAGTGAGGTCCGCGGCCGATCCGGAAGAAAAACTTGACCTAGGCAAACTTGTATGACGGTGGGGACCCAAAAAAATTTCGATGAGTGTAGTTTAGACAGGCCGGAAAATGTATCGGTGGTCCGTATCAAGGGACGTCTTTTAGTTCCATGGGGTGGTGGTCGTCGAACAAAGTCGCCTAGGTCGACCACCAGAAAGACCAGTCGTGTTGTAATGGATGTTTTGGCCACTTTGCTAGGGAAACCTAGTAGGTCGAAGCAAATTTGGGGTTCGAGATGAGTTGGTGAAAGTTGGTCCAACCTAGGTGTGCTTGGTGGAGGTTGACCATGAAAGTAGAGCATGATGGGAATGACCATAACTTTGGTTCTAGATGTCGGATCGGAACACTTGAGGCAGTTTTGGAAAGGTGAAGGCCTGCTCTAGCTATGTTTCCTACCAAGCTAAGCGCCTACTAGTGACCCGGAGGAGGTATTAAGGGTCAAAGGCAAAAAGGGGTACCCTAAAGTGCATGTGACCAAGAAAATGGGAAAAACGGTATCGCGTATAGCTCAGGCTGTATGGCTCGGATCGGAAAGCTTGGATATGCGTTGGAAAGGTCTCAACGAGCGCTAGCTATGTGTCCTACCAAGCGAAGCGCTAGGTGTTGAGCAAGTCGGTCATATTAGAGGGCAAAGGTGAAAAATGGTGGTTTAGAGGCGAAAATTCACCTTATGATCGAAAATAGCGGGCGAACGATAAGAGCTACGAACACGGCGTAGAACAATCATAAGTACGTTACCACAAGACCTAACTTTGGCCAATATAGAGCGAGAAGATCGGAGGTACCCATCAGGGTGATATGGCTGGTTCAAAGTTGGACCAAAACGAGACTTGAGAAATGGGTTGAAACACGGTATCGCGAATAACTCAGGCTGTATGGAACGAATTGACAAGCTTAGATCAGTGTTGGAAAGGTCGAACCGAGCGCTAACTATAATCCCAAACAACCGAAGCGCTAAGTGTTGAGCAAAACTGAGTTATTAAGCGACAAAGTGGAAAAATAATACCAAAATGGCCAAAAATCACACAAGACCAAGAATACCGAGCAAGCGGTAAGAGATAGCGGGTTGACGTAGAATACTTATAAGCTTGCCTCTACGAGACCTAAAAGTCGTCCATAGAAAGCGAGAAGATCGGACCACTCTGGAAGGGTGATACGAGTGGTCAAAAATTAGCAAAAATGAAACATGGCTAAAATGGATTTGACTTGTGCACCATGTAGCTCCGGCTGTATGGCATGGATTGTAGAGCTAGGATATGTTTTGGAAAGGTAACACCCAGCGCTAGATACGACTAGAAGAAAGCAAAGCGCTAACTAGCATGATTTGGAAGTTATTAAGCGTCAAAGTCGAAAAATGTTACCAAAATTGAAACTCGAGTACATTGGGCCAAAAAGTACAAGTTGTGAAATTTGGACTTACGAGTAAAATACCGAGCAGGCGGTAAGAGATAGAGACTTGGTGTAGAACAATTATAAGTTGGGCATGTTATAACCTATATTTGGCCCGAACATAGTCTCGAGATCGGTGGTACCTAAAAGGGTGGTACAGGTGTTAGATGGTTTTCCCAGAGCATAAGCTCCACATGATATGGAAAACGGGAAACATCATAACTTCGGCTGTATGGCATGGAATGGAACGAACAAGGTATCGATGGAAAGAGAAAAGGTAGCGCTAACTATAATTCCTTCCAAGCAAAGCGCTAGCATGTGACCGTTTGGGTGTTATTGTGAGTCAAAGTCTGAAATTGTTACCACGAGAGGCGAAAATCCAACTAAGTCCATGAATACCGGGCTGGCGGTAAGAGATACGGCTTGGCCGTAGAACATTTATAAGTTGGCCAAGACAAGGCCTAAGTTTCGTCCATAGACGACAAGAAGATCGAAGATACCTGAAGGTGAGATATGGGCGTCCCAAAGTGGGCCTTTGAAAAAGTGACAAACTTCCCTTATAACAGCATACACCAAATATCTCTGGCTCTATGGCACCGAATAAGAAGTTGAGCTCAGCGACAGAAAGGTGATAGTCAGCGCTAAATATCATACGAACAGAGTGAAGCGCTAAAGGGAAAGGATCTTGGTGATATAAGGTGACAAAGTCGAGAAAAGTTGCCTCAAAATCATGAAAAATGTGAAAAAATGGCTAAGTCCCGGGTGCCTTAAGGGCAGGTTAATCGAATGTACCGAGCTGGCGGTACGAGATAGAGACTTGGTGTAGAACAATTATATGTTTGGCATGGCAAGACCTACATTCGGCCAATACAAAGTGAGAAGATCAAAGATACCCGCAAGGGTGATATTGGTGTCCAAAGGAAAAAAGCACTAAGTCTTGGGAAACTTATATGAAGAAAAAGGACCCTGATGGGTCATATGGGATGGATCGAAAAATCGGCTAAGTCCCAAAATGGGGATGTCAGAACTACACTCATGTGTTACCACATCAAGCAAGGCAAACTTATATGAAGCAAAGGACCCTGATGGGTCATATGGTATTGATCGAAAAATCGGCTAAGTTCCAAAATGGGGATGTCAGAACTACACTCATGTGTTACCACATCAAGCAAGGCAAACTTATATGAAGCAAAGGACCCTGATGGGTCATATGGGATGGATCGAAAAATCGGCTAAGTCCCAAAATGGGGATGTCAGAACTACACTCAAATGTTACCACACCAAGCAAGGCAAACTTATATGAAGCAAAGGACCCTGATGGGTCATATGGTATTTTACGAAAAATCGGCTAAGTCCCAAAATGGGGATGTCAGAACTACACTCAAATGTTACCACACCAAGCAAGGCAAACTTATATGAAGCAAAGGACCCTGATGGGTCATATGGTATTTTACGAAAAATCGGCTAAGTCCCAAAATGGGGATGTCAGAACTACACTCAAATGTTACCACACCAAGCAAGGCAAACTTATATGAAGCAAAGGACCCTGATGGGTCATATGGTATTTTACGAAAAATCGGCTAAGTCCCAAAATGGGGATGTCAGAACTACACTCATATGTTACCACACCAAGCAAGGCAAACTTATATGAAGCAAAGGACCCTGATGGGTCAAATGGTATTTTACGAAAAATCGGCTAAGTCCCAAAATGGGGATGTCAGAACTACACTCAAATGTTACCACACCAAGCAAGGCAAACTTATATGAAGCAAAGGACCCTGATGGGTCATATGGTATTTTACGAAAAATCGGCTAAGTCCCAAAATGGGGATGTCAGAACTACACTCATATGTTACCACACCAAGCAAGGCAAACTTATATGAAGCAAAGGACCCTGATGGGTCATATGGTATTTTACGAAAAATCGGCTAAGTCCCAAAATGGGGATGTCAGAACTACACTCAAATGTTACCACACCAAGCAAGGCAAACTTATATGAAGCAAAGGACCCTGATGGGTCATATGGTATTTTACGAAAAATCGGCTAAGTCCCAAAATGGGGATGTCAGAACTACACTCAAATGTTACCACACCAAGCAAGGCAAACTTATATGAAGCAAAGGACCCTGATGGGTCATATGGTATTTTACGAAAAATCGGCTAAGTCCCAAAATGGGGATGTCAGAACTACACTCATATGTTACCACACCAAGCAAGGCAAACTTATATGAAGCAAAGGACCCTGATGGGTCAAATGGTATTTTACGAAAAATCGGCTAAGTCCCAAAATGGGGATGTCAGAACTACACTCAAATGTTACCACACCAAGCAAGGCAAACTTATATGAAGCAAAGGACCCTGATGGGTCATATGGTATTTTACGAAAAATCGGCTAAGTCCCAAAATGGGGATGTCAGAACTACACTCATATGTCACCACACCAAGCAAGGCAAACTTATATGAAGCAAAGGACCCTGATGGGTCATATGGTATTTTACGAAAAATCGGCTAAGTCCCAAAATGGGGATGTCAGAACTACACTCAAATGTTACCACACCAAGCAAGGCAAACTTATATGAAGGAAAGGACCCTGATGGGTCATATGGTATTTTACGAAAAATCGGCTAAGTCCCAAAATGGGGATGTCAGAACTACACTCAAATGTTACCACACCAAGCAAGGCAAACTTATATGAAGGAAAGGACCCTGATGGGTCATATGGTATTGATCGAAAAATCGGCTAAGTCCCAAAATGGGGATGTCAGAACTACACTCAAATGTTACCACACCAAGCAAGGCAAACTTATATGAAGCAAAGGACCCATATGGGTCATATGGTATTTTACGAAAAATCGGCTAAGTCCCAAAATGATGATGTCAGAACTACACTCAAATGTTACCATACCAAGCAAGGCAAACTTATATGAAGGAAAGGACCCATATGGGTCATATGGTATTTTACGAAAAATCGGCTAAGTCCCAAAATGAGGATGTCAGAACTACACTAAAAAGTTACCACACCAAGCAAGGCAAAGTACCTAGGTGAACCCTAGGAAGAAACACGGACCAAGTCAGATGGCCTAAGTCAATAGAACAAGTGACCTAGGCAAAGTTGTATGGCGCTGAGGACCCTGAAAAATCTGGTTAGTGTAGTTTAGACAGGGTAGGTTTTTGGGTCGGCCGAACCCCCTTATTTTGGGTTTTGGCCTCATCAAGAAGCTACACCTAGGCAAACTGCCTAGGGTGAAAGTGCGAAGACCAATCGAATAGTAAGACAAGTTTTGACCGATCGCCCTAGGCAAGCTTGTATGAAGAAAGGGACCCTATGGGTCATATGGAAATACATGAAAAATCGGCTAAGTCCCAAAATTGGGATGTCTGAACTACACTAAAAAGTTACCACATCAAGCAAGGCAAAGTACCTAGGTGAACCCTAGCAAGAAACACGGACCAAGTCAGATGGCCTAAGTCAAGAGAACAAGTGACCTAGGCAAAGTTGTATGACGGTGAGGACCCTGAAAAATCTGGTTAGTGTAGTTTAGACAGGGGAGGTTTTTGGGTCGGCTGAACCTCCTTATTTTGGGTTTTGACCTCCTCAAGAAGCTACACCTAGGCAAACTGCCTAGGGTGAAAGTGCGAAGACCAATCGAATAGTAAGACAAGTTTTGACCGATCGCCCTAGGCAAGCTTGTATGAAGAAAGGGACCCTATGGGTCATATGGAAATACATGAAAAATCGGCTAAGTCCCAAAATTGGGATGTCTGAACTACACTAAAAAGTTACCACATCAAGCAAGGCAAAGTACCTAGGTGAACCCTAGCAAGAAACACGGACCAAGTCAGATGGCCTAAGTCAAGAGAACAAGTGACCTAGGCAAAGTTGTATGACGGTGAGGACCCTGAAAAATCTGGTTAGTGTAGTTTAGACAGGGGAGGTTTTTGGGTCGGCTGAACCTCCTTATTTTGGGTTTTGACCTCCTCAAGAAGCTACACCTAGGCAAACTGCCTAGGGTGAAAGTGCGAAGACCAATCGAATAGTAAGACAAGTTTTGACCGATCGCCCTAGGCAAGCTTGTATGAAGAAAGGGACCCTATGGGTCATATGGAAATACATGAAAAATCGGCTAAGTCCCAAAATTGGGATGTCTGAACTACACTAAAAAGTTACCACAGCAAGCAAGGCAAAGTACCTAGGTGAACCCTAGGAAGAAACACGGACCAAGTCAGATGGCCTAAGTCAAGAGTACAAGTGACCTAGGCAAAGTTGTATGGCGCTGAGGACCCTGAAAAATCGGGTTAGTGTAGTTCAGACAGGGGAGGTTTCTGGGTCGGCTGAACCTCCTTATTTCGGGTTTTGGCCGCCTCAAGAAGACAGACCTAGGCAAACTGCCTAGGGTGAAAGTGCGAAGACCAATCGAATAGTAAGACAAGTTTTGACCGATCGCCCTAGGCAAGCTTGTATGAAGAAAGGGACCCTATGGGTCATATGGAAATACATGAAAAATCGGCTAAGTCCCAAAATTGGGATGTCTGAACTACACTAAAAAGTTACCACATCAAGCAAGGCAAAGTACCTAGGTGAACCCTAGGAAGAAACACGGACCAAGTCAGATGGCCTAAGTCAAGAGTACAAGTGACCTAGGCAAAGTTGTATGGCGCTGAGGACCCTGAAAAATCGGGTTAGTGTAGTTCAGACAGGGGAGGTTTCTGGGTCGGCTGAACCTCCTTATTTCGGGTTTTGGCCTCCTCAAGAAGACAGACCTAGGCAAAGTGCCTAGGGTGAAAGTGCGAAGACCAATCGAATAGTAAGACAAGTTTTGACCGATCGCCCTAGGCAAGCTTGTATGAAGAAAGGGACCCTATGGGTCATATGGAAATATACGAAAAATCGGCTAAGTCCCGAAATTGGGATGTCTGAACTACACTAAAAAGTTACCACATCAAGCAAGGCAAAGTACCTAGGTGAACCCTAGGAAGAAACACGGACCAAGTCAGATGGCCTAAGTCAAGAGTACAAGTGACCTAGGCAAAGTTGTATGGCGCTAAGGACCATGAAAAATCGGGTTAGTGTAGTTAAGACAGGGGAGGTTTCAGGGTCGGCTGGACCTCCTTATTTCGGGTTTTGGCCTCCTCAAGAAGACAGACCTAGGCGAACTGCCTAGGGTGAAAGTGCGAAGACCAATCGAATAGTAAGACAAGTTTTGACCGATCGCCCTAGGCAAGCTTGTATGAAGAAAGGGACCCTATGGGTCATATGGAAATACATGAAAAATCGGCTAAGTCCCAAAATTAGGATGTCTGAACTACACTAAAAAGTTACCACATCAAGCAAGGCAAAGTACCTAGGTGAACCCTAGGAAGAAACACGGACCAAGTCGGATGGCCTAAGTCAAGAGTACAAGTGACCTAGGCAAAGTTGTATGGCGCTGAGGACCCTGAAAAATCGGGTTAGTGTAGTTCAGACAGGGGAGGTTTCAGGGTCGGCTGGACCTCCTTATTTCGGGTTTTGGCCTCCTCAAGAAGACAGACCTAGGCGAACTGCCTAGGGTGAAAGTGCGAAGACCAATCGAATAGTAAGACAAGTTTTGACCGATCGCCCTAGGCAAGCTTGTATGAAGAAAGGGACCCTATGGGTCATATGGAAATACATGAAAAATCGGCTAAGTCCCAAAATTAGGATGTCTGAACTACACTAAAAAGTTACCACATCAAGCAAGGCAAAGTACCTAGGTGAACCCTAGGAAGAAACACGGACCAAGTCGGATGGCCTAAGTCAAGAGTACAAGTGACCTAGGCAAAGTTGTATGGCGCTGAGGACCCTGAAAAATCGGGTTAGTGTAGTTCAGACAGGGGAGGTTTCAGGGTCGGCCGAACCTCCTTATTTCGGGTTTTGGCCTCCTCAAGAAGACAGACCTAGGCGAACTGCCTAGGGTGAAAGTGCGAAGACCAATCGAATAGTAAGACAAGTTTTGACCGATCGCCCTAGGCAAGCTTGTATGAAGAAAGGGACCCTATGGGTCATATGGAAATATACGAAAAATCGGCTAAGTCCCAAAATTGGGATGTCAGAACTACACTATAAAGTTACCACATTAGCAAGGCAGACTTGTATGAAGAACGGGACCCTGGTGAAAGTAGCAAATATCCCAAACCGAACATGAATATTATACACACAAGAGTACGAACATAAAGGAACACGGACCAAGCGTACCGAGAGAATCGGTACTATAGAACCCTCGTGGTTCTACACAAAGACTTTATGTTAGGGGTTCAAGCCCCATAGTACTCAAACGGTGACAGTAGCAAATATCCCAAACGAACGTGAATCTTATTCACAAGAGTACGAACATAAAGGAACACGGACCAAGCGTACCGAGAGAATCGGTACTATAGAGCCCTCGTGGTTCTACACAAAGACTTTATGTTCGGGGTTCACACCCCAAATCGAACGTGGAATTTACTTTCTGATGGTCATGCGGTCGTCCAAAGGGGTCTAGTATCCTGGGATGACAAGCATCACGGGCACAGCTCGTATCAAAACAGTCGAAGAGGCCCGCGAAAGCTTGCTTTCCATGGCTATGCGATGCACAAATTGAGTTTACTCACCGTAGTATAAAACGAACGAACCGAACCTATCCGAGTAGGGATAATGGGCGCAGTAACATACTTCTGTGACCCAGCGAGAGTTGAACGAGGTGACATGAACTGTCAGTGGCTTATATCAGATGGGATACATACATGAGATTGCTTTCAAATCTACACTCGAAAACCTAACCAAGTAAAAGCGAACGTGGGAAGGATTCGAAACCGGTCACGAAATCTTAAGCTGGAAAGAGTCATCACTATGGATACATATTATGCGAAACCAATCAAGTGCTCAGTACTGATCCAAAACCTAAGAGCACTAGTGAACACCTTATTCTCACCCTAGTTCACATCCAAGTGATCGACCACGTGTGTGAAGCAAAGACCAATCGAATTCCTCAATGAACCGAACACTATGAACAAATGGCCAGAAACGTTATAACTATCCAAACATCCTACTATCTAGCGAAAGTCATCACGATGGAACCATACAATGATCTTAACCTATAGCGCTCACCTATTCCTACCCAGAGTGCAAGTGAACAGATTGCCCACCCTTACCAGTTCACAACCACGTGATCGACTAACATACCGAGGTTACCACAAGTCAAAGTTATACGTTTACAAGCGCAAGACCAATCGAAAACCCCGAAAGCAATCTCGACCCAAAATGTATTATCCGTGAGTGTAGTCGAGTCTCGTACTCGTCATCTGTAATCGTCGGATAGAATATCCAGTACACGGTTGTCTTTCCAAATGAAATCTACATACAGAACTCGCTCTTGGCAAATGGGTGGCATTGGCGCAATCAGGAGCGAGTTCCCGTCCGGGTGCCAAGTGATTGGCAAATGTCTGGGGGAAAGCAACCATATGTTGATTTGTCTGTTAGTGTACTGGGTGTTTGAGGTATGTAGTATCCACGCTTGGTTGGGTGTGTCAGAGGACCATGGATGCGTTCACAACCCCAATTGGGGTACATCGGGAATGATTTTGTGGAACCGATGTGCCCGGCACACACTAAGTTTTGTTGCAAGTTAATAGTGTGCCATGTCCGGGGGGGTTGTGATTAAACTCTGGTGAATTGCGTACTGTGGTGATTGGGGTATGAAAGCCCCGCAGTTGCAATGATCGGACGCGCCTAGCGTGTCCTTTAGTTGATGGTAGGGAAATGAAGGCCCTTGTCAGCTCACCTAAGTATTCATGGAAGTTTGGCATAAGGTCGCTGTGGTAGGGGTATGAAGGCCCCGTCAGCGCATGCACAATCGGGCGCACGTGCGCTTAGCGGAGTCGAATGCCGCTCAAGTGCCTGTCCGGTGCATCGGGTGTGTGTGATACGAGGGCAATGAGGTTCGCACGGGGGCTCGCCTCCCGTGTGCTACCGGACTTGACAACATATAGAACGTGGTGTTTGCTCCTCCGGGTGCAATGGGACAATGAACATTCGAACGCAAAGTCGGAATTCTGGTTGATCCTACCAGTAATATACGCTCGTCTCAAAGGTTAAGCCATGCATGTCTAAGTACAA
Organism: Anopheles coustani; assembly: GCF_943734705.1. Classification (NCBI taxonomy): domain Eukaryota; kingdom Metazoa; phylum Arthropoda; class Insecta; order Diptera; family Culicidae; genus Anopheles; species Anopheles coustani. Next base: position 28,722 of record NW_026525081.1, read on the forward strand.
ACAGATTTAATGTGAAACCGCATAAGGCTCAGTATAACAGCTATAATTTACGAGATCATCAACCTAGTTACTTGGATAACTGTGGAAAATCTAGAGCTAATACATGCAACATGCCAGGACCCTCGCGGGAACTGGTGCACTTATTAGTCAAACCAATCGCGGGTTCTCCGTGTCATTGAGTTGAAGTCTGGATAATGATGCTGATCGTATGGTCTCGCACCGACGACAGATCTCGCAAATATCTGCCCTATCAACTATGGATGGTAGTATAGAGGACTACCATGGTTGCAACGGGTAACGGGGAATCAGGGTTCGATTCCGGAGAGGGAGCCTGAGAAATGGCTACCACATCCAAGGAAGGCAGCAGGCGCGTAAATTACCCAATCCCGGGACGGGGAGGTAGTGACGAGAAATAACAATATGAAACTCTTTAATGATGTTTCATAATTGGAATGAGTAGAGCATAAATCCTTCTACGAGGATCAAGTGGAGGGCAAGTCTGGTGCCAGCAGCCGCGGTAATTCCAGCTCCACTAGCGTATATTAAAATTGTTGCGGTTAAAACGTTCGAAGTTGATACTTGTCCAACACAGTCCGGCTCCGCCGACCCGGTCAACCCGTGGTCGGTGGGCCAAGTCGGAATCTGGTTGCGACTCAATGGTGTGGTAGGGCACCAAGTCTGTGTCATGGTGTGCCCTTCAACGGGTGCAAGTGTAACATAGAGCTCGACCGCTCACGTTTACCTTGAACAAATTAGAGTGCTTAAAGCAGGGTGCCCAAACGCCCTAGAATAATCTTGCATGGAATAATGGAATACGACCTTGGTCTAATCTTTCATTGGTTTGTACTCAGACCGGAGGTAATGATTAACAGAAGTAGTTGGGGACACTAGTATTACGGCGCGAGAGGTGAAATTCGTAGACCGTCGTAAGACTAACTAAAGCGAAGGCATTTGTCAAGGATGCTTTCTTTAATCAAGAACGAAAGTTAGAGGATCGAAGGCGATTAGATACCGCCCTAGTTCTAACCGTAAACGATGCCAACTAGCAATTGGGAGACGCTACAACCAGGTGCTCTCAGTAGCTTCCGGGAAACCAAAGTCAGGTTCCGGGGGAAGTATGGTTGCAAAGTTGAAACTTAAAGGAATTGACGGAAGGGCACCACAATGAAATGGAGCTTGCGGTTCAATTTGACTCAACACGGGAAAACTTACCAGGTCCGAACTTATGGAGGTGAGACAGATTAATAGCTCTTTCTCAAATTTAAGGGTAGTGGTGCATGGCCGTTCTTAGTTCGTGGATTGATTTGTCTGGTTAATTCCGATAACGAACGTGACTCACATATGCTAACTAGAACGCAGTCAGCGTTAATGCGTCGATGCCGATTGGAACGGGTTAGGACCTTTCGGTGGAGTATGACCTGACACCTTCGCTGTTCGTGTGCGCAAGTGCACTTACGGTACGCTGCTTAGCAGGACAATTTGTGTTTAGCAAAATGAGATCGAGCGATAACAGGTCCGTGATGCCCTTAGATGTTCTGGGCTACACGCGTGCTACAATGTGGGTAGCAGCGTGTCTCCTATTCCGAGAGGAACGGGAAATCACTCAAATACTCACTTAGTAGGGATTATGGATTGCAATGGTCCATATGAACTCGGAACTTCTAGTAAGTGCTGGTCATCAGCCAGCGTTGAATACGTCCCTGCCCTTTGTACACACCGCCCGTCGCTACTACCGATGGATTATTTAGTGAGGTCTTTGGAGATGATCGTTCGCTGGATCCTCGTGAACCGCGTCTGCTTTATCGAAGTTGACCGAACTTGATGATTTAGAGGAAGTAAAAGTCGTAACAAGGTTTCCGTAGGTGAACCTGCGGAAGGATCATTAGTGGCCAAGTGATCCTTCCAGAAGTCCGAACCTGCGGGTTGAGACTTCGGCACAAGTTGCCATATGATAATTGACGAAACACTATAGAAGTCCGAACCTGCGGGTTGAGACTTAGGCACAAGTTGCCATATGAACATTGACGAAACACTATGAAGTCCGAACCTGCGGGTTGAGACTTAGGCACAAGTTGCCTTATACATGACTTCGAACAAATACACAAGTCCGAACCTGCGGGTTGAGACTTAGGCACAAGTTGCCATATGAAAGTTGACGAAACACTAACAAGTCCGAACCTGCGGGTTGAGACTTAGGCACACGTTGCCTTATACATGACTTCGAACAAATACACAAGTCCGAACCTGCGGGTTGAGACTTAGGCACAAGTTGCCTTATACATACATTGGCCAAATAAACAGAAGTCCGAACCTGCGGGTTGAGACTTAGGCACAAGTTGCCATATTATATTCGATCAAACACTAAGTAGTCCGAACCTGCGGGTTGAGACTCAAGACCGTAACAAGATGTCACTATACAAGTCCGAACCTAAGGGTTGAGACTTAATGCGATCTAGATACCAAGTTGACATCCAATACCTGTTGAGCAAAACCAAAGATTCCCTGTTCTCGAATGATTACACTATATAACAGGGAATCATGAAGAAATCAAGCAAGCGTGAAACAAAGTCATCACTTGGGCATGCTCGATAGCCAACCACATGACCTTAACCTAAGAGAGCATGCAAACCACATGATACCTATAAACGATTAACCCGCCCTAGTTCAATCGTTCACCAAGTGATGACTTCAGTATGGCTAAGAGAAAAACTTTTAAATGGGAAAAACTCTAAGTCCGAACCTCCGGGTTGAGACTTCCGCGTAGGAGGTGGGCGCACCTCCTATCCGAAAGATGATGAATCAGGGGTGTTCGGTCAGCAATGGTCGGATGCCCCGTCGTAGTCCAACTATGACAATCAAAGTCAAGACCTCCGGGTTGAGACTTTCCGCGAGTACAAGCATAAAGGAACACGGACCAAGCCGTACCGAGAGAATCGGTACTAGAGCCCTCGTGGTTCTACATTGAGAGAGCCCTCGTGGTTCTCATTAGGGGCTTTATGCAAGTCGTACTCAATACTGTGGTGTGAAGTATAAAGTATAGTCCTCGCCTGGTCCACGCTGCTTCGGCGGTCCTGGGTAAGATAGTTAATTCTAGCTTGCCCTATAGTGGAATGAGGACACTTAATGCTTCGTCTTTTAGCGGCGGCTAGACTCCTCCTCACGGGGAACGAGTTGACGCGCACAGCGGCGGCTTACGCACTATGGCAATCATGGATGCCTGAAGATTCCGTGAAGTTCTCCCCTGGTCCACGCTGCCTCGGCAGTCCTGGGTAAAATGGAATATTTCCAGCTTGCCCTATAGTGGAAGAGGACTATCCAACAATACAAAGTCAAGACCTCCGGGTTGAGACTTTCCGCGTCGGTGGTGTCGCGCACCGCCTATCCGAAAGATGGTGTAACAGGGGTGTTCGATCAGCAATGGTCGGATGCCCCGTCATAGTCCAACTATGACAACCAAAGTCAAGACCTCCGGGTTGAGACTTTCCGCGTCCGGAGGTACGCGTACCGCCTACCCGAAAGATGGTGTGCTTCTGGGGTATTCGATGAGTCGGATACCCCGTCGTAGTCCAACTATGACAATCAAAGTCAAGACCTCCGGGTTGAGACTTCCGCGTCCGGAGGTACGCGTACCGCCTACCCGAAAGATGGTGTGCTTCTGGGGTATTCGATGAGTCGGATACCCCGTCGTAGTCCAACTATGACAATCAAAGTCAAGACCTCCGGGTTGAGACTTCCGCGTCCGGAGGTACGCGTACCGCCTACCCGAAAGATGGTGAATCAGGGGTGTTCGATCAGCAATGGTCGGATGCCCCGTCGTAGTCCAACTATGACAATCAAAGTCAAGACCTCCGGGTTGAGACTTTCTAAGAGTACAAGCATAAAGGAACACGGACCAAGCCGTACCGAGAGAATCGGTACTAGAGCCCTTGTGGTTCTACATTGAGAGAGCCCTCGTGGTTCTCATTAGGGGCTTTATGCAAGAAGTACTCAATACTGTGGTGTGAAGTATAAAGTATAGAGTCCTCCACTGGTCCACGCTGCTCCGGCGGTCCTGGGTAAGATAGTTCATTCTAGCTTGCCCTATGTGGAAGAGGACTCAATACCCTACCTGTTGAGCTTGAAACAAAGTCATCACTTGGGCATGCTCATATTGCCATACACAATTACATTATATTCGAATGAGCATGCAAGCGACCCTATATAGACCGAACCAAAACGATAGATACCGCCGTAGTTCACCCCCACCAAGTGATGACTTCAGTATGGCTAGTGTGTGAAGTATAAAGTATAGTCCTCCCCTGGTCCACACTGCTTCGGCGGTCCTGGGTAAGATAGTTAGTTCTAGCTTGCCCTATGTGGAAGAGGACACAATACTTAATACTTAGAGTACAAGCATAAAGGAACACGGACCAAGCCGTACCGAGAGAATCGGTACTAGAGCCCTCGTGGTTCTACATTGAGAGAGCCCTCGTGGTTCTCATTAGGGGCTTTATGCAAGTCGTACTCAATACTGTGGTGTGAAGTATAAAGTATAGAGTCCTCCACTGGTCCACGCTGCTCCGGCGGTCCTGGGTAAGATAGTTCATTCTAGCTTGCCCTATGTGGAAGAGGACTCAATACCCTACCTGTTGAGCTTGAAACAAAGTCATCACTTGGGCATGCTCATATTGCCATACAATATTCCATTATCTACTAATGAGCATGCAGCTATATGATTATAACCTGTAAACGATTACCCCGCCGTAGTTCAGCGCTTCAACCAAGTGATGACTTCAGTATGGCTAGTGTGTGAAGTATAAAGTATAGTCCTCCCCTGGTCCACACTGCTTCGGCGGTCCTGGGTAAGATAGTTAGTTCTAGCTTGCCCTATGTGGAAGAGGACACCATACTTAATACTGTGGTGTAATGAACAAAGTATAGTCCTCCACTGGTCCACGCTGCTTCGGCGGTCCTGGGTAAGATAGTTAGTTCTAGCTTGCCCTATGTGGAAGAGGGCATACAAGACAAAGTATAGTTCTCCCCTGGTCCACGCTGCTTCGGCGGTCCTGGGTAAGATAGTTAATTCTAGCTTGCCCTATGTGGAAGAGAGCATACATGAACCAAGAACGAAGGTTATGATCGAGGAATGATTCGACAACTAACCGATGGTATGAAATGTGAAGAATTCAAGCAAGCACACAATCAAGTCATCACTTGGGCATGCTCGATAGCCAACCCTATGACATTAACCTAGTAGAGCATGCGAAAACCAATATATATGTAAACGATGCCCCTCCCTAGTTCAGCGCTTCAACCAAGTGATGACTTCAGAATGGCTAAATCAAATCGGTTCAAAACATACCATCGGTACCCTATTGAAACACACAAGTCGATATCAAACCTCATGATTGTGTAGTCCTCCACTGGTCCACACTGCTCCGGCGGTCCTGGGTAAGATAGTTCATTCTAGCTTGCCCTATGTGGAAGAGGGCACATTACTCAATACTGTGGTGTTATGAACAAAGTATAGTCCTCCACTGGTCCACGCTGCTTCGGCGGTCCTGGGTAAGATAGTTAGTTCTAGCTTGCCCTATGTGGAAGAGGGCATACAAGACAAAGTATAGTTCTCCCCTGGTCCACGCTGCTTCGGCGGTCCTGGGTAAGATAGTTAATTCTAGCTTGCCCTATGTGGAAGAGAGCATACATGAACCAAGAACGAAGGTTATGATCGAGGAATGATTCGACAACTAACCGATGGTATGAAATGTGAAGAATTCAAGCAAGCACACAATCAAGTCATCACTTGGGCATGCTCGATAGCCAACCTCATGACATTAACCTAGTAGAGCATGCGAAAACCAATATATATGTAAACGATGCCTCCCTAGTTCAGCACTTCAACCAAGTGATGACTTCAGAATGGCTAAATCAAATCGGTTCAAAACATACCATCGGTACCCTATTGAAACACACAAGTCGATATCAAACCTCATGATTGTGTAGTCCTCCACTGGTCCACGCCGCTTCGGCCGTCCTGGGTAAAATGGAACATTCCAGCTTGCCCTATGTGGAAGAGGGCACATTACTCAATACTGTGGTGTGAAGTATAAAGTTCAGTTCTCCCCTGGTCCACGCTGCTTCGGCGGTCCTGGGTAAGATAGTTCATTCTAGCTTGCCCTATGTGGAAGAGGACACTTAATACTTCGTCTCTAAGCGGCGGCTTGACTCCTCCCTACGGGGAACGGGTTTACGCGCACAGCGGCGGCTTACGCACTATGGCAGTCATGGATGCCTTACGTT
>NW_026525081.1:42500-45968 GCF_943734705.1 Anopheles coustani
GGACCAGAGGAGGACTATACTTTGTTCATAACACCACAGTATTGAGTAATGTGCCCTCTTCCACATAGGGCAAGCTAGAATGAACTATCTTACCCAGGACCGCCGCAGCGGCGTGGACCAGTGGAGGACTACACAATTAAGAGGTTTGATATCGACTTGTGTGTTTCAATAGGGTACCGATGGTATGTTTTGAACCGATTTGATTTAGCCATTCTGAAGTCATCACTTGGTTGAAGCGCTGAACTAGGGAGGCATCGTTTACATTACTTGTATATATATTGGGTTTCGCATGCTCTACTAGGTTAATGTCATAGGGTTGGCTATCGAGCATGCCCAAGTGATGACTTGATTGTGTGCTTGCTTGAATTCTTCACATTTCATACCATCGGTTAGTTGTCGAATCATTCCTCGATCATAACCTTCGTTCTTGGTTCATGTATGCTCTCTTCCACATAGGGCAAGCTAGAATTAACTATCTTACCCAGGACCGCCGAAGCAGCGTGGACCAGGGGAGAACTATACTTTGTCTTGTATGCCCTCTTCCACATAGGGCAAGCTAGAATTAACTATCTTACCCAGGACTGCAAAGCAGCGTGGACCAGTGGAGGACTATACTTTGTTCATTACACCACAGTATTAAGTATGGTGTCCTCTTCCACCATAGGGCAAGCTAGAACTAACTATCTTACCCAGGACCGCCGAAGCAGTGTGGACCAGGGGAGGACTATACTTTATACTTCACACACTAGCCATACTGAAGTCATCACTTGGTTGAAGCGCTGAACTACGGCGGGGTAATCGTTTACAGGTTATAATCATATAGCTGCATGCTCATTAGTAGATAATGGAATATTGTATGGCAATATGAGCATGCCCAAGTGATGACTTTGTTTCAAGCTCAACAGGTAGGGTATTGAGTCCTCTTCCACATAGGGCAAGCTAGAATGAACTATCTTACCCAGGACCGCCGGAGCAGCGTGGACCAGTGGAGGACTATACCTTGTCCATTACACCACAGTATTAAGTATTGTGTTCTCTTCCACATAGGGCAAGCTAGAATTAACTATCTTACCCAGGACCGCCGAAGCAGCGTGGACCAGATGAGGACTATACTTTATACTTCACACCACAGTTTTGAGTACGCCTTGCATAAAGTATCTAGTTTGAACCACGAGGGCTCACAATGTAGAACCGCGAGGGCTCTAGTACCGATTCTCTCGGTACGGCTTGGTCCGTGTTCCTTTATGCTTGTACTCTAAGTATTAAGTATTGTGTCCTCTTCCACATAGGGCAAGCTAGAACTAACTATCTTACCCAGGACCGCCGAAGCAGTGTGGACTAGGGGAGGACTATACTTTATACTTCACACACTAGCCATACTGAAGTCATCACTTGGTGGGGGTGAACTACGGCGGTATCTATCGTTTTGGTTCGGTCTATATAGGGTCGCTTGCATGCTCATTCGAATATAATGTAATTGTGTATGGCAATATGAGCATGCCCAAGTGATGACTTTGTTTCAAGCTCAACAGGTAGGGTATTGAGTCCTCTTCCACATAGGGCAAGCTAGAATGAACTATCTTACCCAGGACCGCCGGAGCAGCGTGGACCAGTGGAGGACTCTATACTTAATACTTCACACCACAGTATTGAGTACTTCTTGCATAAAGCCCCTAATGAGAACCACGAGGGCTCTCTCAATGTAGAACCACAAGGGCTCTAGTACCGATTCTCTCGGTACGGCTTGGTCCGTGTTCCTTTATGCTTGTACTCTAAGTATTAAGTATTGTGTCCTCTTCCACATAGGGCAAGCTAGAACTAACTATCTTACCCAGGACCGCCGAAGCAGTGTGGACCAGGGGAGGACTATACTTTATACTTCACACACTAGCCATACTGAAGTCATCACTTGGTGGGGGTGAACTACGGCGGTATCTATCGTTTTGGTTCGGTCTATATAGGGTCGCTTGCATGCTCATTCGAATATAATGTAATTGTGTATGGCAATATGAGCATGCCCAAGTGATGACTTTGTTTCAAGCTCAACAGGTAGGGTATTGAGTCCTCTTCCACATAGGGCAAGCTAGAATGAACTATCTTACCCAGGACCGCCGGAGCAGCGTGGACCAGTGGAGGACTCTATACTTAATACTTCACACCACAGTATTGAGTACTTCTTGCATAAAGCCCCTAATGAGAACCACGAGGGCTCTCTCAATGTAGAACCACGAGGGCTCTAGTACCGATTCTCTCGGTACGGCTTGGTCCGTGTTCCTTTATGCTTGTACTCTAAGTATTAAGTATTGTGTCCTCTTCCACATAGGGCAAGCTAGAACTAACTATCTTACCCAGGACCGCCGAAGCAGTGTGGACCAGGGGAGGACTATACTTTATACTTCACACACTAGCCATACTGAAGTCATCACTTGGTGGGGGTGAACTACGGCGGTATCTATCGTTTTGGTTCGGTCTATATAGGGTCGCTTGCATGCTCATTCGAATATAATGTAATTGTGTATGGCAATATGAGCATGCCCAAGTGATGACTTTGTTTCAAGCTCAACAGGTAGGGTATTGAGTCCTCTTCCACATAGGGCAAGCTAGAATGAACTATCTTACCCAGGACCGCCGGAGCAGCGTGGACCAGTGGAGGACTCTATACTTTATACTTCACACCACAGTATTGAGTACTTCTTGCATAAAGCCCCTAATGAGAACCACGAGGGCTCTCTCAATGTAGAACCACAAGGGCTCTAGTACCGATTCTCTCGGTACGGCTTGGTCCGTGTTCCTTTATGCTTGTACTCTTAGAAAGTCTCAACCCGGAGGTCTTGACTTTGATTGTCATAGTTGGACTACGACGGGGTATCCGACTCATCGAATACCCCAGAAGCACACCATCTTTCGGGTAGGCGGTACGCGTACCTCCGGACGCGGAAGTCTCAACCCGGAGGTCTTGACTTTGTATTGTCATAGTTGGACTACGACGGGGTATCCGACTCATCGAATACCCCAGAAGCACACCATCTTTCGGGTAGGCGGTACGCGTACCTCCGGACGCGGAAGTCTCAACCCGGAGGTCTTGACTTTGATTGTCATAGTTGGACTACGACGGGGCATCCGACCATTGCTGATCGAACACCCCTGATTCACCATCTTTCGGGTAGGCGGTACGCGTACCTCCGGACGCGGAAGTCTCAACCCGGAGGTCTTGACATGGATTGTCATAGTTGGACTACGACGGGGCATCCGACCATTGCTGATCGAACACCCCTGATTCACCATCTTTCGGATAGGAGGTGCGCCCACCTCCGACGCGGAAGTCTCAACCCGGAGGTTCGGACTTAGAGTTTTTCCCATTTAAAAGTTTTTCTCTTAGCCATACTGAAGTCATCACTTGGTGAACGATTGAACTAGGGCGGGTTAATCGTTTATAGGTATCATGTGGTTTGCATGCTCTCTTAGGTT
>NW_026525082.1:0-20000 GCF_943734705.1 Anopheles coustani
CCTTAAATTTGAGAAAGAGCTATTAATCTGTCTCACCTCCATAAGTTCGGACCTGGTAAGTTTTCCCGTGTTGAGTCAAATTGAACCGCAAGCTCCATTTCATTGTGGTGCCCTTCCGTCAATTCCTTTAAGTTTCAACTTTGCAACCATACTTCCCCCGGAACCTGACTTTGGTTTCCCGGAAGCTACTGAGAGCACCTGGTTGTAGCGTCTCCCAATTGCTAGTTGGCATCGTTTACGGTTAGAACTAGGGCGGTATCTAATCGCCTTCGATCCTCTAACTTTCGTTCTTGATTAAAGAAAGCATCCTTGACAAATGCCTTCGCTTTAGTTAGTCTTACGACGGTCTACGAATTTCACCTCTCGCGCCGTAATACTAGTGTCCCCAACTACTTCTGTTAATCATTACCTCCGGTCTGAGTACAAACCAATGAAAGATTAGACCAAGGTCGTATTCCATTATTCCATGCAAGATTATTCTAGGGCGTTTGGGCACCCTGCTTTAAGCACTCTAATTTGTTCAAGGTAAACGTGAGCGGTCGAGCTCTATGTTACACTTGCACCCGTTGAAGGGCACACCATGACACAGACTTGGTGCCCTACCACACCATTGAGTCGCAACCAGATTCCGACTTGGCCCACCGACCACGGGTTGACCGGGTCGGCGGAGCCGGACTGTGTTGGACAAGTATCAACTTCGAACGTTTTAACCGCAACAATTTTAATATACGCTAGTGGAGCTGGAATTACCGCGGCTGCTGGCACCAGACTTGCCCTCCACTTGATCCTCGTAGAAGGATTTATGCTCTACTCATTCCAATTATGAAACATCATTAAAGAGTTTCATATTGTTATTTCTCGTCACTACCTCCCCGTCCCGGGATTGGGTAATTTACGCGCCTGCTGCCTTCCTTGGATGTGGTAGCCATTTCTCAGGCTCCCTCTCCGGAATCGAACCCTGATTCCCCGTTACCCGTTGCAACCATGGTAGTCCTCTATACTACCATCCATAGTTGATAGGGCAGATATTTGCGAGATCTGTCGTCGGTGCGAGACCATACGATCAGCATCATTATCCAGACTTCAACTCAATGACACGGAGAACCCGCGATTGGTTTGACTAATAAGTGCACCAGTTCCCGCGAGGGTCCTGGCATGTTGCATGTATTAGCTCTAGATTTTCCACAGTTATCCAAGTAACTAGGTTGATGATCTCGTAAATTATAGCTGTTATACTGAGCCTTATGCGGTTTCACATTAAATCTGTTTGTACTTAGACATGCATGGCTTAACCTTTGAGACGAGCGTATATTACTGGTAGGATCAACCAGAATTCCGACTTTGCGTTCGAATGTTCATTGTCCCATTGCACCCGGAGGAGCAAACACCACGTTCTATATGTTGTCAAGTCCGGTAGCACACGGGAGGCGAGCCCCCGTGCGAACCTCATTGCCCTCGTATCACACACACCCGATGCACCGGACAGGCACTTGAGCGGCATTCGACTCCGCTAAGCGCTCGTGCGCCCGATTGTGCATGCGCTGACGGGGCCTTCATACCCCTACCACAGCGACCTTATGCCAAACTTCCATGAATACTTAGGTGAGCTGACAAGGGCCTTCATTTCCCTACCATCAACTAAAGGACACGCTAGGCGCGTCCGATCATTGCAACTGCGGGGCTTTCATACCCCAATCACCACAGTACGCAATTCACCAGAGTTTAATCACAACCCCCCCGGACATGGCACACTATTAACTTGCAACAAAACTTAGTGTGTGCCGGGCACATCGGTTCCACAAAATCATTCCCGATGTACCCCAATTGGGGTTGCGAACGCATTCACGGTCCTCTGACACACCCAACCAAGCGTGGATACTACATACCTCAAACACCCAGTACACTAACAGACAAATCAACATATGGTTGCTTTCCCCCAGACATTTGCCAATCACTTGGCACCCGGACGGGAACTCGCTCCTGATTGCGCCATTGCCACCCATTTGCCAAGAGCGAGTTCTGTATGTAGATTTCATTTGGAAAGACAACCGTGTACTGGATATTCTATCCGACGATTACAGATGACGAGTACGAGACTCGACTACACTCACGGATAATACATTTTGGGTCGAGATTGCTTTCGGGGTTTTCGATTGGTCTTGCGCTTGTAAACGTATAACTTTGACTTGTGGTAACCTCGGTATGTTAGTCGATCACGTGGTTGTGAACTGGGTAGGGGTGAGCAATCTGTTCACTTGCACTCTGGGTAGGAATATGGTGAGCGCTATAGGTTAAAGATCATGGTATGGTTCCATCGTGATGACTTTCGCTAGATAGTAGTATGTTTGGATAGTTATAACGTTTTTGGCCATTTGTTCATAGTGTTCGGTTCATTCAGGAATTCGATTGGTCTTTGCTTCACACACGTGGTCGATCACTTGGATGTGAACTAGGGTGAGATTAAGGTGTTCACTAGTGCTCTTCGGTTTTGGATCAGTAATGAGCACTTGATTGGTTTCGCATAATATGTATCCATAGTGATGACTCTTTCCAGCTTAAGATTTCGTTACCGGTTTCGAATCCTCCCCACGTTCGCTTTTACTTGGTTAGGTTTTCGAGTGTAGATTTGAAAGCAATCTCATGTATGTATCCCATCTGATATAAGCCACTGACAGTTCATGTCACCTCGTTCAACTCTCGCTGGGTCACAGAAGTATGTTACTGCGCCCATTATCCCTACTCGGATAGGTTCGGTTCGTTCGTTTTATACTACGGTGAGTAAACTCAATTTGTGCATCGCATAGCCATGGAAAGCAAGCTTTCGCGGGCCTCTTCGACTGTTTTGATACGAGCTGTGCCCGTGATGCTTGTCATCCCAGGATACTAGACCCCTTTGGACGACCGCATGACCATCAGAAAGTAAATTCCACGTTCGATTTGGGGTGTGAACCCCGAACATAAAGTCTTTGTGTAGAACCACGAGGGCTCTATAGTACCGATTCTCTCGGTACGCTTGGTCCGTGTTCCTTTATGTTCGTACTCTTGTGAATAAGATTCACGTTCGTTTTGGGATATTTGCTACTGTCACCGTTTGAGTACTATGGGGCTTGAACCCCTAACATAAAGTCTTTGTGTAGAACCACGAGGGCTCTATAGTACCGATTCTCTCGGTACGCTTGGTCCGTGTTCCTTTATGTTCGTACTCTTGTGTGTATAATATTCATGTTCGGTTTGGGATATTTGCTACTTTCACCAGGGTCCCGTTCTTCATACAAGTCTGCCTTGCTAATGTGGTAACTTTATAGTGTAGTTCTGACATCCCAATTTTGGGACTTAGCCGATTTTTCGTATATTTCCATATGACCCATAGGGTCCCTTTCTTCATACAAGCTTGCCTAGGGCGATCGGTCAAAACTTGTCTTACTATTCGATTGGTCTTCGCACTTTCACCCTAGGCAGTTCGCCTAGGTCTGTCTTCTTGAGGAGGCCAAAACCCGAAATAAGGAGGTTCGGCCGACCCTGAAACCTCCCCTGTCTGAACTACACTAACCCGATTTTTCAGGGTCCTCAGCGCCATACAACTTTGCCTAGGTCACTTGTACTCTTGACTTAGGCCATCCGACTTGGTCCGTGTTTCTTCCTAGGGTTCACCTAGGTACTTTGCCTTGCTTGATGTGGTAACTTTTTAGTGTAGTTCAGACATCCCAATTTTGGGACTTAGCCGATTTTTCATGTATTTCCATATGACCCATAGGGTCCCTTTCTTCATACAAGCTTGCCTAGGGCGATCGGTCAAAACTTGTCTTACTATTCGATTGGTCTTCGCACTTTCACCCTAGGCAGTTCGCCTAGGTCTGTCTTCTTGAGGAGGCCAAAACCCGAAATAAGGAGGTCCAGCCGACCCTGAAACCTCCCCTGTCTTAACTACACTAACCCGATTTTTCATGGTCCTTAGCGCCATACAACTTTGCCTAGGTCACTTGTACTCTTGACTTAGGCCATCTGACTTGGTCCGTGTTTCTTCCTAGGGTTCACCTAGGTACTTTGCCTTGCTTGATGTGGTAACTTTTTAGTGTAGTTCAGACATCCCAATTTCGGGACTTAGCCGATTTTTCGTATATTTCCATATGACCCATAGGGTCCCTTTCTTCATACAAGCTTGCCTAGGGCGATCGGTCAAAACTTGTCTTACTATTCGATTGGTCTTCGCACTTTCACCCTAGGCACTTTGCCTAGGTCTGTCTTCTTGAGGAGGCCAAAACCCGAAATAAGGAGGTTCAGCCGACCCAGAAACCTCCCCTGTCTGAACTACACTAACCCGATTTTTCAGGGTCCTCAGCGCCATACAACTTTGCCTAGGTCACTTGTACTCTTGACTTAGGCCATCTGACTTGGTCCGTGTTTCTTCCTAGGGTTCACCTAGGTACTTTGCCTTGCTTGATGTGGTAACTTTTTAGTGTAGTTCAGACATCCCAATTTTGGGACTTAGCCGATTTTTCATGTATTTCCATATGACCCATAGGGTCCCTTTCTTCATACAAGCTTGCCTTGGGCGATCGGTCAAAACTTGTCTTACTATTCGATTGGTCTTCGCACTTTCACCCTAGGCAGTTTGCCTAGGTCTGTCTTCTTGAGGAGGCCAAAACCCGAAATAAGGAGGTTCAGCCGACCCAGAAACCTCCCCTGTCTGAACTACACTAACCCGATTTTTCAGGGTCCTCAGCGCCATACAACTTTGCCTAGGTCACTTGTACTCTTGACTTAGGCCATCTGACTTGGTCCGTGTTTCTTCCTAGGGTTCACCTAGGTACTTTGCCTTGCTTGCTGTGGTAACTTTTTAGTGTAGTTCAGACATCCCAATTTTGGGACTTAGCCGATTTTTCATGTATTTCCATATGACCCATAGGGTCCCTTTCTTCATACAAGCTTGCCTAGGGCGATCGGTCAAAACTTGTCTTACTATTCGATTGGTCTTCGCACTTTCACCCTAGGCAGTTTGCCTAGGTGTAGCTTCTTGAGGAGGTCAAAACCCAAAATAAGGAGGTTCAGCCAACCCAAAAACCTCCCCTGTCTAAACTACACTAACCAGATTTTTCAGGGTCCTCACCGTCATACAACTTTGCCTAGGTCACTTGTTCTCTTGACTTAGGCCATCTGACTTGGTCCGTGTTTCTTGCTAGGGTTCACCTAGGTACTTTGCCTTGCTTGATGTGGTAACTTTTTAGTGTAGTTCAGACATCCCAATTTTGGGACTTAGCCGATTTTTCATGTATTTCCATATGACCCATAGGGTCCCTTTCTTCATACAAGCTTGCCTAGGGCGATCGGTCAAAACTTGTCTTACTATTCGATTGGTCTTCGCACTTTCACCCTAGGCAGTTTGCCTAGGTGTAGCTTCTTGAGGAGGTCAAAACCCAAAATAAGGAGGTTCAGCCGACCCAAAAACCTCCCCTGTCTAAACTACACTAACCAGATTTTTCAGGGTCCTCACCGTCATACAACTTTGCCTAGGTCACTTGCACTCTTGACTTAGGCCATCTGACTTGGTCCGTGTTTCTTGCTAGGGTTCACCTAGGTAGTTTGCCTTGCTTGATGTGGTAACTTTTTAGTGTAGTTCTGACATCCCAATTTTGGGACTTAGCCGATTTTTCATGTATTTCCATATGACCCTTAAGGTCCCTTTCTTCATACAAGCTTGCCTAGGGCGATCGGTCAAAACTTGTCTTACTATTCGATTGGTCTTCGCACTTTCACCCTAGGCAGTTTGCCTAGGTGTAGCTTCTTGATGAGGCCAAAACCCAAAATAAGGGGGTTCGGCCGACCCAAAAACCTACCCTGTCTAAACTACACTAACCAGATTTTTCAGGGTCCTCAGCGCCATACAACTTTGCCTAGGTCACTTGTTCTATTGACTTAGGCCATCTGACTTGGTCCGTGTTTCTTCCTAGGGTTCACCTAGGTACTTTGCCTTGCTTGGTGTGGTAACTTTTTAGTGTAGTTCTGACATCCTCATTTTGGGACTTAGCCGATTTTTCGTAAAATACCATATGACCCATATGGGTCCTTTCCTTCATATAAGTTTGCCTTGCTTGGTATGGTAACATTTGAGTGTAGTTCTGACATCATCATTTTGGGACTTAGCCGATTTTTCGTAAAATACCATATGACCCATATGGGTCCTTTGCTTCATATAAGTTTGCCTTGCTTGGTGTGGTAACACATGAGTGTAGTTCTGACATCCCCATTTTGGGACTTAGCCGATTTTTCGACCAATACCATATGACCCATCAGGGTCCTTTGCTTCATATAAGTTTGCCTTGCTTGGTGTGGTAACATTTGAGTGTAGTTCTGACATCATCATTTTGGGACTTAGCCGATTTTTCGTAAAATACCATATGACCCATCAGGGTCCTTGCCTTCATATAAGTTTGCCTTGCTTGGTGTGGTAACACATGAGTGTAGTTCTGACATCCCCATTTTGGGACTTAGCCGATTTTTCGTAAAATACCATATGACCCATATGGGTCCTTTGCTTCATATAAGTTTGCCTTGCTTGGTGTGGTAACATTTGAGTGTAGTTCTGACATCACCATTTTGGGACTTAGCCGATTTTTCGTAAAATACCATATGACCCATCAGGGTCCTTTGCTTCATATAAGTTTGCCTTGCTTGGTGTGGTAACATTTGAGTGTAGTTCTGACATCCCCATTTTGGGACTTAGCCGATTTTTCGTAAAATACCATATGACCCATCAGGGTCCTTTGCTTCATATAAGTTTGCCTTGCTTGGTGTGGTAACATTTGAGTGTAGTTCTGACATCATCATTTTGGGACTTAGCCGATTTTTCGTAAAATACCATATGACCCATCAGGGTCCTTGCCTTCATATAAGTTTGCCTTGCTTGGTGTGGTAACACATGAGTGTAGTTCTGACATCCCCATTTTGGGACTTAGCCGATTTTTCGACCAATACCATATGACCCATCAGGGTCCTTTGCTTCATATAAGTTTGCCTTGCTTGGTGTGGTAACATTTGAGTGTAGTTCTGACATCATCATTTTGGGACTTAGCCGATTTTTCGTAAAATACCATATGACCCATCAGGGTCCTTGCCTTCATATAAGTTTGCCTTGCTTGGTGTGGTAACACATGAGTGTAGTTCTGACATCCCCATTTTGGGACTTAGCCGATTTTTCGTAAAATACCATATGACCCATCAGGGTCCTTTCCTTCATATAAGTTTGCCTTGCTTGATGTGGTAACATTTGAGTGTAGTTCAGACATCCCCATTTTGGGACTTAGCCGATTTTTCGATCCATACCATATGACCCATCAGGGTCCTTGCCTTCATATAAGTTTGCCTTGCTTGGTGTGGTAACATTTTAGTGTAGTTCTGACATCCCCATTTTGGGACTTAGCCGATTTTTCGTAAAATACCATATGACCCATATGGGTCCTTTGCTTCATATAAGTTTGCCTTGCTTGGTGTGGTAACATTTGAGTGTAGTTCTGACATCACCATTTTGGGACTTAGCCGATTTTTCGTAAAATACCATATGACCCATCAGGGTCCTTTGCTTCATATAAGTTTGCCTTGCTTGGTGTGGTAACATTTGAGTGTAGTTCTGACATCCCCATTTTGGGACTTAGCCGATTTTTCGTAAAATACCATATGACCCATCAGGGTCCTTTGCTTCATATAAGTTTGCCTTGCTTGGTGTGGTAACATTTGAGTGTAGTTCTGACATCATCATTTTGGGACTTAGCCGATTTTTCGTAAAATACCATATGACCCATCAGGGTCCTTGCCTTCATATAAGTTTGCCTTGCTTGGTGTGGTAACACATGAGTGTAGTTCTGACATCCCCATTTTGGGACTTAGCCGATTTTTCGACCAATACCATATGACCCATCAGGGTCCTTTGCTTCATATAAGTTTGCCTTGCTTGGTGTGGTAACATTTGAGTGTAGTTCTGACATCATCATTTTGGGACTTAGCCGATTTTTCGTAAAATACCATATGACCCATCAGGGTCCTTGCCTTCATATAAGTTTGCCTTGCTTGGTGTGGTAACACATGAGTGTAGTTCTGACATCCCCATTTTGGGACTTAGCCGATTTTTCGTAAAATACCATATGACCCATCAGGGTCCTTTCCTTCATATAAGTTTGCCTTGCTTGATGTGGTAACATTTGAGTGTAGTTCAGACATCCCCATTTTGGGACTTAGCCGATTTTTCGATCCATACCATATGACCCATCAGGGTCCTTGCCTTCATATAAGTTTGCCTTGCTTGGTGTGGTAACATTTTAGTGTAGTTCTGACATCACCATTTTGGGACTTAGCCGATTTTTCGTAAAATACCATATGACCCATATGGGTCCTTTGCTTCATATAAGTTTGCCTTGCTTGGTGTGGTAACATTTGAGTGTAGTTCTGACATCACCATTTTGGGACTTAGCCGATTTTTCGTAAAATACCATATGACCCATCAGGGTCCTTTGCTTCATATAAGTTTGCCTTGCTTGGTGTGGTAACATTTGAGTGTAGTTCTGACATCCCCATTTTGGGACTTAGCCGATTTTTCGTAAAATACCATATGACCCATCAGGGTCCTTTGCTTCATATAAGTTTGCCTTGCTTGGTGTGGTAACATTTGAGTGTAGTTCTGACATCCCCATTTTGGGACTTAGCCGATTTTTCGTAAAATACCATATGACCCATCAGGGTCCTTTGCTTCATATAAGTTTGCCTTGCTTGGTGTGGTAACACATGAGTGTAGTTCTGACATCCCCATTTTGGGACTTAGCCGATTTTTCGATCCATCCTATATGACCCATCAGGGTCCTTTTTCTTCATATAAGTTTCCCAAGACTTAGTGCTTTTTACCTTTGGACACAAATATCACCCTTACGGGTTTCTTTGATCTTCTCTTTTTGTATTGACCAAATGTAGGTCTTGCCATGCCAAACATATAATTGTTCTACACCAAGTCTCTATCTCGTACCGCCAGCTCGGTACATTCGATCAACCTGCCCTTAAGGCACCCGGGACTTAGCCATTTTTTCACATTTTTCATGATTTTGAGGCAACTTTTCTCGACTTTGTCACCTTATATCACCAAGATCCTTTCCCTTTAGCGCTTCACTCTGTTCGTATGATATTTAGCGCTGACTATCACCTTTCTATCGCTGACCTCAACTTCTTATTCGGTGCCATAGAGCCAGAGATATTTGGTGTATGCTGTTATAAGGGAAGTTTGTCACTTTTTCAAAGGCCTACTTTGGGACGCCCATATCTCACCTTCAGGTATCTTCGATCTTCTTGTCGTCTATGGACGAAACTTAGGTCTTGTATTGGCCAACTTATAAATGTTCTACGGCCAAGCCGTATCTCTTACCGCCAGCCCGGTATTCATGGACTTAGTTGGATTTTCGCCTCTCGTGGTAACAATTTCAGACTTTGACTCACAATAACACCCAAACGGTCACATGCTAGCGCTTTGCTTGGAAGGAATTATAGTTAGCGCTACCTTTTCTCTTTCCATCGATACCTTGTTCGTTCCATTCCATGCCATACAGCCGAAGTTATGATGTTTCCCGTTTTCCATATCATGTGGAGCTTATGCTCTGGGAAAACCATCTAACACCTGTACCACCCTTTTAGGTACCACCGATCTCGAGACTATGTTCGGGCCAAATATAGGTTATAACATGCCCAACTTATAATTGTTCTACACCAAGTCTCTATCTCTTACCGCCTGCTCGGTATTTTACTCGTAAGTCCAAATTTCACAACTTGTACTTTTTGGCCCAATGTACTCGAGTTTCAATTTTGGTAACATTTTTCGACTTTGACGCTTAATAACTTCCAAATCATGCTAGTTAGCGCTTTGCTTTCTTCTAGTCGTATCTAGCGCTGGGTGTTACCTTTCCAAAACATATCCTAGCTTAACAATCCATGCCATACAGCCGGAGCTATACGGTGCACAAGTCAAATCCATTTTAGCCATGTTTCATTTTTGCCAATTTTTGACCACTCGTATCACCCTTCCAGAGTGGTCCGATCTTCTCGCTGTCTATGGACGACTTTTAGGTCTCGTAGAGGCAAACTTATAAGTATTCTACGTCAACCCGCTATCTCTTACCGCCTGCTCGGTATTCTTGGTCTTGTGTGATTTTTGGAAATTTTGGTATTATTTTTCCACTTTGTCGCTTAATAACTCAGTTTTGCTCAACACTTAGCGCTTCGGTTGTTTGGGATTATAGTTAGCGCTCGGTTCGACCTTTCCAACACTGATCTAAGCTTGTCGATCCGTTCCATACAGCCTGAGTTATTCGCGATACCGTGTTTCAACCCATTTCTCAAGTCTCGTTTTGGTCCAACTTTGAACCAGCCATATCACCCTGATGGGTACCTCCGATCTTCTCGCTCTATATTGGCCAAAGTTAGGTCTTGTGGTAACGTACTTATGATTGTTCTACGCCGTGTTCGTAGCTCTTATCGTTCGCCCGCTATTTTCGATCATAAGGTGAAT
This sequence comes from Anopheles coustani, assembly GCF_943734705.1. Lineage (NCBI taxonomy): Eukaryota > Metazoa > Arthropoda > Insecta > Diptera > Culicidae > Anopheles > Anopheles coustani. The sequence goes on from NW_026525082.1 coordinate 10,538, forward strand.
TTTCGCCTCTAAACCACCATTTTTCACCTTTGCCCTCTAATATGACCGACTTGCTCAACACCTAGCGCTTCGCTTGGTAGGACACATAGCTAGCGCTCGTCAAGACCTTTCCAACGCATATCCAAGCTTTCCGATCCGAGCCATACAGCCTGAGCTATAGGCGATACCGTTTTTCCCATTTTCTTGGTCACATGCACTTTAGGGTACCCCTTTTTGCCTTTGACCCTTAATACCTCCTCCGGGTCACTAGTAGGCGCTCAGCTTGGTAGGAAACATAGCTAGAGCAGGCCTTCACCTTTCCAAAACTGCCTCAAGTGTACCGATCCGACATCTAGAACCAAAGTTATGGTCATTCCTATCATGCTCTACTTTCATGGTCAACCTCCACCAAGCACACCTAGGTTGGACCAACTTTCACCAACTCATCTCGAACCCCAAATTTGCTTCGACCTACTAGGTTTCCCTAGTAAAGTGGTCAAAACATCCATTACAACACGACTGGTCTTTCTGGTGGTCGACCTAGGCGACTTTGTTCGACGACCACCACCCCATGGAACTAAAAGACGTCCCTTGATACGGACCACCGATACATTTTCCGGCCTGTCTAAACTACACTCATCGAAATTTTTTTGGGTCCCCACCGTCATACAAGTTTGCCTAGGTCAAGTTTTTCTTCCGGATCGGCCGCGGACCTCACTTTTCATTATCTAGGGAGGCCATAGGGCCCCAAAAGGGGTTTTTTAAAATTTTCGACACTTTCGACTTTGGTCGGATTTTTTCCGATTTTGGTCCGACCTAGGGACTTGGTGGTCCAAGGAGCCTCGGGACCAAACTTTTTTCTCAGGGGTCCCTACCTCCATACAACTTTGCCTAGGTCAATTTTTTGTTCCAAATCGACCGCGGATTTCACTTTTCAATATCTGGGGCTCGTGTAGAGTCCGAATATGAGGTTTTCTCATTTTTCGACATTTTCGACTTTTTTCGACTTTTTTCGGGTTTTTCGACCTAGGGGTCCGCCGAACAAATTTTGGGTCAAAAATTTTTATTGAACTAGACGAAAGTACGCAAAAAGATAAGACTTTTTGCCGAAGACACCATGCCCCGGAACCGACTCCTTCCCCTTCAAAATTGGGGACAAACGTGATTTTTGAAACTTTTCCTTAGGGAGCCCAAGACTTAGAAAATTTTCAAATTCTCGATTTTTCGATTGCGAGCTAGCGCTTTGCGGTCTTCGGCAATGTTGTAGATCTCGACGAGATAAGACTTTTTGGTCAAGGGACATTTTGCCCTCCGACCCCTCCTTCCCCCCGCAAATCGCCCCCCAAAGTGCAATTTTTGCATTTTCACCTCTTTGCACGCACTGTTCGGCCCAAATGGCCACTTTCTATGGGTCTGAGCGCTTTGCGGTCTTCGGCAAACTTTTAGAGCGTACCAAGCCCTAATTATAATTCTTCTACACCACCTTCGTACCTCTTCATCCCTGGCCGCTATTCGCGTACCAAGGTAATTTTTGTTCATTTTGTCAACATTTTTCATCTTTGACTGCTTATATCGGCCTTGCCATGAACCGATAGCGCTTCGCTGTGTTCTAACGTAAGTTAGTACTGCTCAATACCTTTCCAAATCATGTCTTAGATTGTCATTTGCTTGCATACAGCCGGAGCTATGAGCGATACCGTAAAAAGTACCGAAACTTGGAAAAATCCTTTGATCGCCCATATCCCCCCTTTGGGGGCCAGATATCGAAAAAAGTTCTGATTCAAAAAGTTGCGCATTAACGTGTTCTAGTTATGCCTAGAACATTTCACTTCGCTAGCTGGCCTGCAACTTAGCCGTAATTGGGATTTTAGGGTGTTCTTGGAGGGCCCATTTCCTGCGACTTGGTATCTGTTGGGCCCAATGTTTCTCTAATATCTCCACGAGTTTTCCAGATAGCCTTTTCAAACTTTCAGGGTGCCTAGAACACCTCAAGACCTTTCCAACGCTATGCCGTTTGCCTCGCTCGGACATCTACAGCCAAAGTTATTCGAGGTACACGGTACCTTACCCTGTTTTCTCAGTACTTGGTCGAAAATTTCGATCAGCCATATGACCGACTTGGACAACCCTGAGCGGGTTGGCCCCATATAACTAAACTTTCGTCTCGTGGAGGCAAACTTATAAATATTCCACGTCAACTCGCTATCTCGTACCGCCTTGACGGTATACTTGGTCCAAGGGCCATTTCCAGCGACTTGGTCGCAATTTCGCTCTAAGTTTCGCTAATACCTTCGTCCGTGGACATGGTGATTTTTTGTTCGTATTTTTCCTTGATAGTCCCACTCAAGACTATTCCATACCAGAGCCAAGCGTCCCGCTAAGTGCCATACAGCCTGAGCAGTAATTCATGAAAGGTACCTCTACCAGTTTTTGCCATACTTGGGTACAAACTTTGGATCGCCCATATCTCCACTTTGGAGGCCAGCCAGCACCTTGGCCTCATATACTTTTTTGTTGGTCATACCATGCACCAAATATAATTGTTCTACGCCAACTTGCTATCTCTTCTCCAACTTGCCGTTATTCTTGGTCCAAGTCCCATTTCATTCGTTTTTGGACCCATTTTGCTATATGTTTCACTAATAGCTTCGGCCATGGACAAGCTGATTTTCTACTTGTATTTTTCCTTGATAGTCCCACTCAGGACCATTCCAAAACACACCGCAACTTGTCGCTCGGTGGCAAACTGACCGAGTTATAATTCATGAAAGGTACCTCACCTTGGTACACCACGTGGTCGGCCCAAACCATAAACCGACCAAACGACCGACTTGGAGCACCCTGACCGGGTTGCCCCCATATAATGAAAGTTGCGTCTCTACACGCCCAACTTATGAATATTCTACGCCAAGTCGCTATCTCTTACCGGTAAGCCGGTATTCACCTTCCAAGGGTGATTTTGGTCAAGTGCCATTTCCTGCGACTTGGTCCCCGAATTATACCATCATCACCTAATATCTCCGTGGTCTTTCAACTCAGCCTCATGAAACTTTCAGGGTAGATAGGTCTCCCCAAGACCTTTCCAACGGTATGCCGTTTGTCTTGCTCGGCCATCTACAGCCGAAGTTATTAATGGTACTTGGTACCTTACCCTGTTTTTTCCATACTTGTTCGTACTTGGGTACAAACTTTGGATCGCCCATATCTCCACTTTGGAGGCCAGCCAGCACCTTGGCCCCATATACTTTTTTGTTGGTCATGCCATGCACCAAATATAATTGTTCTACGCCAACTTGCTATCTCTTCTCCAACTTGCCGTTATTCTTGGTCCAATTCCCATTTCATTCGTTTTTGGACCCATTTTGCTATATGTTTCACTAATAGCTTCGGCCATGGACAAGCTGATTTTCGATTGGTATTTTTCCTTGATAGTCCCACTCAAGACCATTCCAAAACACACCGCAGCTTGTCGCTCGGTGGCAAACTGACCAAGTTATAATTCATGAAAGGTACCTCAACTTGGCACACCACGTGGTCGGCCCAAACCATAAACCAACCAAACGACCGACTTGGAGCACCCTGACCGGGTTGGCCCCATATAATAAAAGTTGCGTCTCTACACGCCCAACTTATGAATATTCTACGCCAAGTCGCTATCTCTTACCGGTAAGCCGGTATTCACCTTCCAAGGGTGATTTTGGTCAAGTGCCATTTCCTGCGACTTGGTCCCCGAATTGGACCATCATCACCTAATATCTCCGTGGTCTTTCAACTCAGCCTCATGAAACTTTCAGGGTAGATAGGTCTCCCCAAGACCTTTCCAACGGTGAGCCGTTTGCCTCGCTCGGCCATCTACAGCCGAAGTTATTAATGGTACTTGGTACCTTACCCTGTTTTTTCCATACTTGTTCGTACTTGGGTACAAACTTTGGATCGCCCATATCTCCACTTTGGAGGCCAGCCAGCACCTTGGCCCCATATACTTTTTTGTTGGTGATACCATGCACCAAATATAATTGTTCTACGCAAGCTTGCTATCTCTTCTCCAACTTGCGGTTATTTTTGACTCAAGTCCCATTTCCATAGTTTTTGGTACCAATTTGCTCTATGTTTCGCTAATAGCTTCGCCCAAGGACTTTGTGATTTTTTGTTCGCATTTTTCCTAAATAGTCCCACTCAAGACTATTCCAAATCACACCTTAGCTTGTCGCTCAGTGCCATACAGTTAGAGTTTTAATTCATGAAAGGTACATCACCTTGGTACACCACGTGGTCGGTCCAAACCATCAACCAACCATATGACCGACTTCGAGTCGAGCTAGCGGCTAGGCTCAATATAATGAAATGCGTGTCTTGATGCGGGCTACTGACGGTCTGAACAATGTAGCTCGCTAGCTCGTCTCTAAACTTGTGTTTTGGTCGAATATTGGGTGTTCATGTACCACTTCGGGTAACATGGACTTTGGTGCAACTTTACCACTTGTGCACTTAATAACTTCCCGGTCATTCAAGTCTTTGCCTTCATACTTTCAGGGTAGTTAGGTCTCGTCGAGACCTTTCCATACATATGCCAAACTCATCGATCGGACATCTATAGCCCGAGTTATTCGCGGTACACCGTACCTTACCCTGTTTTTTCCTCAATTGGGTACAAACCTTGGAACACCCATATCGCCCCTTTAGAGACTAGCTGGCACGTTGGCCTCATATAATGATAAGTGCACCTCAACTAGGGCTACTGACGGTCAGAACATTTCAACTTGCTAGCTCGGGCCCACACTTGTGTTTTTCTCGAATATATGGTTCAAGTGTGCCACTTTGGGCACTTTTGGACATTTTGTCCCCACACAACTTTCTTGCCTTGGTAGATAGGGTCTTGTGATCTTGGGCAAAAAGATGCACCAAGATAAAGTCTAACTTTCGTTCTTTTACCGCAAAGCGCTATCTCAAACACCCGAGGAGATAGAAAGTGATTATGTTCGGTATATCGGTCTTCCATGGCCTACTATGGTAAACCCCTGCAGGTATGCAACCGAAGGTGCTTGGTACATGTATTTGGTGCAATATCGGTGCAAAGTAGGTGTTTCCTTGATCGGGCTATAACTTTCTTGGTTGATGTTGGATTGCTTTGCGGTCTTCGGGGGATAGTTAGGGAACATGTTGGCCAACATTTTCTTACTACTCAGTCTGGCCGTTCCTCTTACCGTCTAGGCGGTATTCATGCTCTAATTTGGAACTTGTGTTCCTTTGGGCAACTTTTCTGACTTTGACGCTTAATAACTTCCGTTCATATGCAGTCTAAGCTCTGCAACTCTCAGGAAAGCTAGTACTACTCATTTCCTTTCCATATCAGTCTTTGGCTTGTCGATCCGATGTCTACAGCCTTACTTATTCACGTTCCCTGTGAAGGTAGGTTTTTGCCCATTTTCCAGTTCATGTGGTAACATTCCCGGTTTTTGCCGGCTTTCTCTTCATGTGGTAACTTGCTTGCTCATGTGGTAACTTGATAGTGTATTTCCGACAGACCCAATCTGGGACTTAGCCGATTTTTCTCGTCATATTATATGAATCCATCACTAGGCCATCTTGCTTGCTTGTGTGGTAACTTGAAAGTGTATGTCTGACAGACCCAATCTGGGACTTAGCCGATTTTTCTCTTCATATTATATGGATCCATCACTAAGGCATCTTGCTTGCTTGTGTGGTAACTTGATAGTGTATTTCTGACAGACCCAATCTCGGACTTAGCCGATTTTTCTCTTCATATTATATGGATCCATCACTAGGCCATCTTGCTTGCTTGTGTGGTAACTTGAAAGTGTATGTCTGACAGACCCAATCTGGGACTTAGCCGAATTTTCTCTTCGTATCATATGGATCCATCACTAGGCCATCTTGCTTGCTTGTGTGGTAACTTGGAAGTGTATTTCAGACAGACCCAATCTGGGACTTAGCCGATTTTTCTCTTCGTATCATATGGATCCATCACTAGGCCATCTTGCTTGCTTGCGTGGTAACTTGGAAGTGTATTTCTGACAGACCCAATCTGGGACTTAGCCGATTTTTCTCTTCATATCATATGGATCCATCACTAGGCCATCTTGCTTGCTTGTGTGGTAACTTGATAGTGTATTTCTGACAGACCCAATATCGGACTTAGCCGATTTTTCTTTTCATATTATATGGATCAATCACTAGGCCATCTTGCTTGCTTGTGTGGTAACTTGATAGTGTATTTCCGACCGACCCAATCTCGGACTTAGCCGATTTTTCTCTTCATATAATATGGATCCATCACTAGGCCATCTTGCTTGCTTGTGTGGTAACTTGATAGTGTATTTCTGACAGACCCAATCTTGGACTTAGCCGATTTTTCTCTTCATATTATATGGATCCATCATTAGGCCATCTTGCTTGCTTGTGTGGTAACTTGAAAGTGTATTTCCGACAGACCCAATCTCGGACTTAGCCGATTTTTCTCTTCATATTATATGGATCCATCATTAGGCCATCTTGCTTGCTTGTGTGGTAACTTGAAAGTGTATTTCCGACAGACCCAATCTCGGACTTAGCCGATTTTTCTCTTCATATTATATGGATCCTGGACTTAGCCGATTATTAGGTTATTATATATGGATCCTGGACTTAGCCGATTTTTCTGTTCATATCATATGGATCTTGGACTTAGCCGATTTTTCTCTTCATATCATATGGATCCTGGACTTAGCCGATTATTAGGTTAATATATATGGATCCGGGACTTAGCCGATTTTTCTCTTCATGTAATATGGATCCTGGACTTAGCCGATTTTTCTCTTCATATAATATGGATCCTGGACTTAGCCGATTATTAGGTTAATATATATGGATCCGGGACTTAGCCGATTTTTCTGTTCATATAATATGGATCCGGGACTTAGCCGATTTTTCTCTTCATATAATATGGATCCGGGACTTAGCCAATTTTTCTCTTCATGTGGTAACGTATGCCAATCGCTCACAAGTCATGGGATAAGGGTACTTGTGTTCTTCCATCTTCTAAGTCCCGCACGGGGACATCGTGATCGCCCCAAGTCCGGAATAGCGCCAAGTCAAGCCCCACGGTGGCCGTGCAGGACCTGTTAGCGGGGGCCCCACTGACAGCACTAATCCGGACTTAGAAATTATATCTTTCTAATCGAACACCACACACGCAACACCACCATACCACCATCTCCTTGCAAGTACCTAAGTACCCGCAACTCCATGGTGAAGGCAATGTCACTCCATCACCAACCTCTTTGCACTGCAAGCACTTGCGTACCCACAACACTCCGAAGAAGGCAACGGCGCGCGATGCTCGACTCCACACACCACACCACACCACACCACCGATGGCCAGCCAGCCAGCCAGCCCAACTAAGGGCTAACCCACCAACCAACCACCAATGGCCTAGGCCAGCCGGATCCCACCTTCAAGTCCAAGCACAGCCAAGTGCAAGTACCGCCAAGTGTTCACCAACCGCCCAACACACCACACCACCGATGGCCAGCCAGCCAGCCAGCCCAGCTAAGGGCTAACCAACCAACCAACCACCAATGGCCCAGGCCAGCCGGATCCCACCTTCAAGTCCAAGCACAGCCAAGTGCAAGTACCGCCAAGTGTTCACCAACCAACCATCACACCAGGTCAGCCAGCCGGTACCCACCTTCAAGTGCCATTACCCTCGGGTGCAAGCTCAATCAAGTGTTAACCAACCAACCCGGCCAAGGCAGCCAACAGGCCGGCACCCTACAGCACCGACCCGCCATCACCACCTCAACCGTTGACCATGCAAGTGGCCTCGGACAACAGGTGACACCCGAAGTACATCCGAAGAACGTATATCAAGTGTTTGCTCACCAAGTCCTCAACCAACCCCAAGTACCCGGAGGTACCCAGAGTGTTGGATCCGCCAACCCGTCCCGGCACCCCAAGTCCTTGCGAACCCAAAGTGTTTGCCCGGTAGGGCCATTGTATCACAACGCTTGCTACCATGCAAGTGGCCTCGAACAAGGTGACAGGGGTATCTTCACCAAGTTCTCAACCAACCCCAAGTACCCGGAGGTACCCAGAGTGTTGGGTCCGCCAACCACTACCAGCACTCTAAGTCCTCGCGAACCCAAAGTGTTTGCCCGGTAGGGCCATTAGACCACAACGCTTGCTAACCATGCAAGTGGTCTCGGACAACAGGCGATACCCGAAGTACATCCGAAGAGTGTATATCAAGTGTTTGTTCACCAAGTCCTCAACCAACCCCAAGTACCCGGAGGTACCCAGAGTGTTGGGTCCGCCAACCACTACCAGCACTCTAAGTCCTCGCGAACCCAAAGTGTTTGCCCGGTAGGGCCATTAGACCACAACGCTTGCTAACCATGCAAGTGGTCTCGGACAACAGGCGATACCCGAAGTACATCCGAAGAGTGTATATCAAGTGTTTGTTCACCAAGTCCTCAACCAACCCCAAGTACCCGGAGGTACCCAGAGTGTTGGGTCCGCCAACCACTACCAGCACTCTAAGTCCTCGCGAACCCAAAGTGTTTGCCCGGTAGGGCCATTAGACCACAACGCTTGCTAACCATGCAAGTGGCCTCGGACAACAGGCGATACCCGAAGTACATCCGAAGAGTGTATATCAAGTGTTTGTTCACCAAGTCCTCAACCAACCCCAAGTACCCGGAGGTACCCAGAGTGTTGGATCCGCCAACCCGTCCCGGCACTCCAAGTCCTTGCGAACCCAAAGTGTTTGCCCGGTAGGGCCATTGAATCACAACGCTTGCTAACCATGCAAGTGGTCTCGGACAACAGGTGACACCCGAAGTACATCCGAAGAGTGTATATCAAGTGTTTGTTCACCAAGTCCTCAACCAACCCCAAGTACCCGGAGGTACCCAGAGTGTTGTATCCGCCAACCCGTCCCGGCACTCTAAGTCCTTGCGAACCCAAAGTGTTTGCCCGGTTGGGCCATTAGATCACAACGCTTGCTAACCATGCAAGTGGTCTGGAGTATAGGTGATACTGACATACCACCGAGATGGTACATCTAGTATTGGGTCACCAAAACCAAACCAACCCCAAGTATCAACCCGGCATACTCAGAGTGATGGATCCGCCAACCCGTCCCGGCACTCCAAGTCCTTGACGAACCGAAAGTGTTTGCCCGGTAAGGCCATTAGATCACAACGCTTGCTACCCCACGGCGAGCTAAACATGCAAGTGGTCTTAGGCAACAGGTGACACCCGAAATTCATCCGAAGATGGAATATCAAGTGTTTAATCACCAAGCCAGCATCCAAACACCAAGTACCCCGGGAGGACCCGATGCGTTGCGACCATCTCCAAGTTCTTGACGAACCCGCAGTGAAAGGCGGTAAGGCCTCTGGGCCGCAACGCTCGCATGTGTTAACCCGCAAACACCACTGACCGGTCGGTCCACCGCAAGGGTGGGTCCAACTAGTCCACACA
>NW_026525082.1:25000-52500 GCF_943734705.1 Anopheles coustani
CTATCTTACCCAGGACTGCCGAAGCAGCGTGGACCAGGGGAGGAACACACTTTTCATGGAAACGTAAGGCATCCATGACTGCCATAACGTAAGCCGCCGCTGTGCGCGTATACCCGTTCCCCGTAGGGAGGAGCAAGCCGCCGCTTAGAGACGAAGCATAAAGTGTCCTCATTCCACATAGGGCAAGCTGGATGAATCCATTTTACCCAGGACGGCCGAAGCGGCGTGGACCAGGGGAGAACTGAACTTTATACTTCACACCACAGTAAGTCTACGTGTCCTCTTCCACATAGGGCAAGCTAGAACTAACTATCTTACCCAGGACTGCCGAAGCAGCGTGGACCAGGGGAGGAACACACTTTTCATAGAAACGTAAGGCATCCATGACTGCCATAGTGCGTAAGCCGCCGCTGTGCGCGTAAACCCGTTCCCCGTAGGGAGGAGTCAAGCCGCCGCTTAGAGACGAAGTATTAAGTGTCCTCTTCCACATAGGGCAAGCTAGAATGAACTATCTTACCCAGGACCGCCGAAGCAGCGTGGACCAGGGGAGAACTGAACTTTATACTTCACACCACAGTATTGAGTAATGTGCCCTCTTCCACATAGGGCAAGCTGGAATGTTCCATTTTACCCAGGACGGCCGAAGCGGCGTGGACCAGTGGAGGACTACACAATCATGAGGTTTGATATCGACTTGTGTGTTTCAATAGGATACCGATGGTATGGTTTGAACCGATTTGATTTAGCCATTCTGAAGTCATCACTTGGTTGAAGCGCTGAACTAGGGAGGCATCGTTTACATATATATTGGTTTTCGCATGCTCTACTAGGTTAATGTCATGAGGTTGGCTATCGAGCATGCCCAAGTGATGACTTGATTGTGTGCTTGCTTGAATTCTTCACATTTCATACCATCGGTTAGTTGTCGAATCATTCCTCGATCATAACCTTCGTTCTTGGTTCATGTATGCTCTCTTCCACATAGGGCAAGCTAGAATTAACTATCTTACCCAGGACCGCCGAAGCAGCGTGGACCAGGGGAGAACTATACTTTGTCTTGTATGCCCTCTTCCACATAGGGCAAGCTAGAACTAACTATCTTACCCAGGACCGCCGAAGCAGCGTGGACCAGTGGAGGACTATACTTTGTTCATAACACCACAGTATTGAGTAATGTGCCCTCTTCCACATAGGGCAAGCTAGAATGAACTATCTTACCCAGGACCGCCGGAGCAGTGTGGACCAGTGGAGGACTACACAATCATGAGGTTTGATATCGACTTGTGTGTTTCAATAGGGTACCGATGGTATGTTTTGAACCGATTTGATTTAGCCATTCTGAAGCCATCACTTGGTTGAAGCGCTGAACTAGGGAGGGGCATCGTTTACATATATATTGGTTTTCGCATGCTCTACTAGGTTAATGTCATAGGGTTGGCTATCGAGCATGCCCAAGTGATGACTTGATTGTGTGCTTGCTTGAATTCTTCACATTTCATACCATCGGTTAGTTGTCGAATCATTCCTCGATCATAACCTTCGTTCTTGGTTCATGTATGCTCTCTTCCACATAGGGCAAGCTAGAATTAACTATCTTACCCAGGACCGCCGAAGCAGCGTGGACCAGGGGAGAACTATACTTTGTCTTGTATGCCCTCTTCCACATAGGGCAAGCTAGAATGAACTATCTTACCCAGGACCGCCGGAGCAGCGTGGACCAGTGGAGGACTATACTTTGTTCATTACACCACAGTATTAAGTATGGTGTCCTCTTCCACATAGGGCAAGCTAGAATTAACTATCTTACCCAGGACCGCCGAAGCAGTGTGGACCAGGGGAGGACTATACTTTATACTTCACACACTAGCCAAATTGAAGTCATCACTTGGTTGAAGCACTGAACTAGGGCGAGTCTATCGTTTACTTTGCATTGGGATAATACGCTGCATGCTCTCTTAGGTTAATGTCATGTGATTGGCTATAGAGCATGCCCAAGTGATGACTTTGTTTCAAGCTCAACAGGTAGGGTATTGAGTCCTCTTCCACATAGGGCAAGCTAGAATTAACTATCTTACCCAGGACCGCCGGAGCAGCGTGGACCAGGGGAGAACTATACTTTGTCTTGTATGCCCTCTTCCACATAGGGCAAGCTAGAACTAACTATCTTACCCAGGACCGCCGAAGCAGCGTGGACCAGTGGAGGACTATACTTTGTTCATTACACCACAGTATTAAGTATGGTGTCCTCTTCCACATAGGGCAAGCTAGAACTAACTATCTTACCCAGGACCGCCGAAGCAGTGTGGACCAGGGGAGGACTATACTTTATACTTCACACACTAGCCATACTGAAGTCATCACTTGGTTGAAGCGCTGAACTACGGCGGGGTAATCGTTTACAGGTTATAATCATATAGCTGCATGCTCATTAGTAGATAATGGAATATTGTATGGCAATATGAGCATGCCCAAGTGATGACTTTGTTTCAAGCTCAACAGGTAGGGTATTGAGTCCTCTTCCACATAGGGCAAGCTAGAATGAACTATCTTACCCAGGACCGCCGGAGCAGCGTGGACCAGTGGAGGACTCTATACTTTATACTTCACACCACAGTATTGAGTACTTCTTGCATAAAGCCCCTAATGAGAACCACGAGGGCTCTCTCAATGTAGAACCACAAGGGCTCTAGTACCGATTCTCTCGGTACGGCTTGGTCCGTGTTCCTTTATGCTTGTACTCTTAGAAAGTCTCAACCCGGAGGTCTTGACTTTGATTGTCATAGTTGGACTACGACGGGGCATCCGACCATTGCTGATCGAACACCCCTGATTCACCATCTTTCGGGTAGGCGGTACGCGTACCTCCGGACGCGGAAGTCTCAACCCGGAGGTCTTGACTTTGATTGTCATAGTTGGACTACGACGGGGTATCCGACTCATCGAATACCCCAGAAGCACACCATCTTTCGGGTAGGCGGTACGCGTACCTCCGGACGCGGAAGTCTCAACCCGGAGGTCTTGACTTTGATTGTCATAGTTGGACTACGACGGGGTATCCGACTCATCGAATACCCCAGAAGCACACCATCTTTCGGGTAGGCGGTACGCGTACCTCCGGACGCGGAAAGTCTCAACCCGGAGGTCTTGACTTTGGTTGTCATAGTTGGACTATGACGGGGCATCCGACCATTGCTGATCGAACACCCCTGTTACACCATCTTTCGGATAGGCGGTGCGCGACACCACCGACGCGGAAAGTCTCAACCCGGAGGTCTTGACTTTGTATTGTTGGATAGTCCTCTTCCACTATAGGGCAAGCTGGAAATATTCCATTTTACCCAGGACTGCCGAGGCAGCGTGGACCAGGGGAGAACTTCACGGAATCTTCAGGCATCCATGATTGCCATAGTGCGTAAGCCGCCGCTGTGCGCGTCAACTCGTTCCCCGTGAGGAGGAGTCTAGCCGCCGCTAAAAGACGAAGCATTAAGTGTCCTCATTCCACTATAGGGCAAGCTAGAATTAACTATCTTACCCAGGACCGCCGAAGCAGCGTGGACCAGGCGAGGACTATACTTTATACTTCACACCACAGTATTGAGTACGACTTGCATAAAGCCCCTAATGAGAACCACGAGGGCTCTCTCAATGTAGAACCACGAGGGCTCTAGTACCGATTCTCTCGGTACGGCTTGGTCCGTGTTCCTTTATGCTTGTACTCGCGGAAAGTCTCAACCCGGAGGTCTTGACTTTGATTGTCATAGTTGGACTACGACGGGGCATCCGACCATTGCTGACCGAACACCCCTGATTCATCATCTTTCGGATAGGAGGTGGGCGCACCTCCTACGCGGAAGTCTCAACCCGGAGGTTCGGACTTAGAGTTTTTCCCATTTAAAAGTTTTTCTCTTAGCCATACTGAAGTCATCACTTGGTGAACGATTGAACTAGGGCGGGTTAATCGTTTATAGGTATCATGTGGTTTGCATGCTCTCTTAGGTTAAGGTCATGTGGTTGGCTATCGAGCATGCCCAAGTGATGACTTTGTTTCACGCTTGCTTGATTTCTTCATGATTCCCTGTTATATAGTGTAATCATTCGAGAACAGGGAATCTTTGGTTTTGCTCAACAGGTATTGGATGTCAACTTGGTATCTAGATCGCATTAAGTCTCAACCCTTAGGTTCGGACTTGTATAGTGACATCTTGTTACGGTCTTGAGTCTCAACCCGCAGGTTCGGACTACTTAGTGTTTGATCGAATATAATATGGCAACTTGTGCCTAAGTCTCAACCCGCAGGTTCGGACTTCTGTTTATTTGGCCAATGTATGTATAAGGCAACTTGTGCCTAAGTCTCAACCCGCAAGTTCGGACTTGTGTATTTGTTCGAAGTCATGTATAAGGCAACGTGTGCCTAAGTCTCAACTCGCAGGTTCGGACTTGTTAGTGTTTCGTCAACTTTCATATGGCAACTTGTGCCTAAGTCTCAACCCGCAGGTTCGGACTTGTGTATTTGTTCGAAGTCATGTATAAGGCAACTTGTGCCTAAGTCTCAACCCGCAGGTTCGGACTTGTGTATTTGTTCGAAGTCATGTATAAGGCAACGTGTGCCTAAGTCTCAACCCGCAGGTTCGGACTTCTATAGTGTTTCGTCAATTATCATATGGCAACTTGTGCCGAAGTCTCAACCCGCAGGTTCGGACTTCTATAGTGTTTCGTCAATTATCATATGGCAACTTGTGCCGAAGTCTCAACCCGCAGGTTCGGACTTCTGGAAGGATCACTTGGCCACTAATGATCCTTCCGCAGGTTCACCTACGGAAACCTTGTTACGACTTTTACTTCCTCTAAATCATCAAGTTCGGTCAACTTCGATAAAGCAGACGCGGTTCACGAGGATCCAGCGAACGATCATCTCCAAAGACCTCACTAAATAATCCATCGGTAGTAGCGACGGGCGGTGTGTACAAAGGGCAGGGACGTATTCAACGCTGGCTGATGACCAGCACTTACTAGAAGTTCCGAGTTCATATGGACCATTGCAATCCATAATCCCTACTAAGTGAGTATTTGAGTGATTTCCCGTTCCTCTCGGAATAGGAGACACGCTGCTACCCACATTGTAGCACGCGTGTAGCCCAGAACATCTAAGGGCATCACGGACCTGTTATCGCTCGATCTCATTTTGCTAAACACAAATTGTCCTGCTAAGCAGCGTACCGTAAGTGCACTTGCGCACACGAACAGCGAAGGTGTCAGGTCATACTCCACCGAAAGGTCCTAACCCGTTCCAATCGGCATCGACGCATTAACGCTGACTGCGTTCTAGTTAGCATATGTGAGTCACGTTCGTTATCGGAATTAACCAGACAAATCAATCCACGAACTAAGAACGGCCATGCACCACTACCCTTAAATTTGAGAAAGAGCTATTAATCTGTCTCACCTCCATAAGTTCGGACCTGGTAAGTTTTCCCGTGTTGAGTCAAATTGAACCGCAAGCTCCATTTCATTGTGGTGCCCTTCCGTCAATTCCTTTAAGTTTCAACTTTGCAACCATACTTCCCCCGGAACCTGACTTTGGTTTCCCGGAAGCTACTGAGAGCACCTGGTTGTAGCGTCTCCCAATTGCTAGTTGGCATCGTTTACGGTTAGAACTAGGGCGGTATCTAATCGCCTTCGATCCTCTAACTTTCGTTCTTGATTAAAGAAAGCATCCTTGACAAATGCCTTCGCTTTAGTTAGTCTTACGACGGTCTACGAATTTCACCTCTCGCGCCGTAATACTAGTGTCCCCAACTACTTCTGTTAATCATTACCTCCGGTCTGAGTACAAACCAATGAAAGATTAGACCAAGGTCGTATTCCATTATTCCATGCAAGATTATTCTAGGGCGTTTGGGCACCCTGCTTTAAGCACTCTAATTTGTTCAAGGTAAACGTGAGCGGTCGAGCTCTATGTTACACTTGCACCCGTTGAAGGGCACACCATGACACAGACTTGGTGCCCTACCACACCATTGAGTCGCAACCAGATTCCGACTTGGCCCACCGACCACGGGTTGACCGGGTCGGCGGAGCCGGACTGTGTTGGACAAGTATCAACTTCGAACGTTTTAACCGCAACAATTTTAATATACGCTAGTGGAGCTGGAATTACCGCGGCTGCTGGCACCAGACTTGCCCTCCACTTGATCCTCGTAGAAGGATTTATGCTCTACTCATTCCAATTATGAAACATCATTAAAGAGTTTCATATTGTTATTTCTCGTCACTACCTCCCCGTCCCGGGATTGGGTAATTTACGCGCCTGCTGCCTTCCTTGGATGTGGTAGCCATTTCTCAGGCTCCCTCTCCGGAATCGAACCCTGATTCCCCGTTACCCGTTGCAACCATGGTAGTCCTCTATACTACCATCCATAGTTGATAGGGCAGATATTTGCGAGATCTGTCGTCGGTGCGAGACCATACGATCAGCATCATTATCCAGACTTCAACTCAATGACACGGAGAACCCGCGATTGGTTTGACTAATAAGTGCACCAGTTCCCGCGAGGGTCCTGGCATGTTGCATGTATTAGCTCTAGATTTTCCACAGTTATCCAAGTAACTAGGTTGATGATCTCGTAAATTATAGCTGTTATACTGAGCCTTATGCGGTTTCACATTAAATCTGTTTGTACTTAGACATGCATGGCTTAACCTTTGAGACGAGCGTATATTACTGGTAGGATCAACCAGAATTCCGACTTTGCGTTCGAATGTTCATTGTCCCATTGCACCCGGAGGAGCAAACACCACGTTCTATATGTTGTCAAGTCCGGTAGCACACGGGAGGCGATCCCCCGTGCGAACCTCATTGCCCTCGTATCACACACACCCGATGCACCGGACAGGCACTTGAGCGGCATTCGACTCCGCTAAGCGCTCGTGCGCCCGATTGTGCATGCGCTGACGGGGCCTTCATACCCCTACCACAGCGACCTTATGCCAAACTTCCATGAATACTTAGGTGAGCTGACAAGGGCCTTCATTTCCCTACCATCAACTAAAGGACACGCTAGGCGCGTCCGATCATTGCAACTGCGGGGCTTTCATACCCCAATCACCACAGTACGCAATTCACCAGAGTTTAATCACAACCCCCCCGGACATGGCACACTATTAACTTGCAACAAAACTTAGTGTGTGCCGGGCACATCGGTTCCAAAAAATCATTCCCGATGTACCCCAATTGGGGTTGTGAACGCATCCATGGTCCTCTGACACACCCAACCAAGCGTGGATACTACATACCTCAAACACCCAGTACACTAACAGACAAATCAATATATGGTTGCTTTCCCCCAGACATTTGCCAATCACTTGGCACCCGGACGGGAACTCGCTCCTGATTGCGCCATTGCCACCCATTTGCCAAGAGCGAGTTCTGTATGTAGATTTCATTTGGAAAGACAACCGTGTACTGGATATTCTATCCGACGATTACAGATGACGAGTACGAGACTCGACTACACTCACGGATAATACATTTTGGGTCGAGATTGCTTTCGGGGTTTTCGATTGGTCTTGCGCTTGTAAACGTATAACTTTGACTTGTGGTAACCTCGGTATGTTAGTCGATCACGTGGTTGTGAACTGGGTAGGGGTGAGCAATCTGTTCACTTGCACTCTGGGTAGGAATATGGTGAGCGCTATAGGTTAAAGATCATGGTATGGTTCCATCGTGATGACTTTCGCTAGATAGTAGTATGTTTGGATAGTTATAACGTTTTTGGCCATTTGTTCATAGTGTTCGGTTCATTCAGGAATTCGATTGGTCTTTGCTTCACACACGTGGTCGATCACTTGGATGTGAACTAGGGTGAGATTAAGGTGTTCACTAGTGCTCTTCGGTTTTGGATCAGTAATGAGCACTTGATTGGTTTCGCATAATATGTATCCATAGTGATGACTCTTTCCAGCTTAAGATTTCGTTACCGGTTTCGAATCCTCCCCACGTTCGCTTTTACTTGGTTAGGTTTTCGAGTGTAGATTTGAAAGCAATCTCATGTATGTATCCCATCTGATATAAGCCACTGACAGTTCATGTCACCTCGTTCAACTCTCGCTGGGTCACAGAAGTATGTTACTGCGCCCATTATCCCTACTCGGATAGGTTCGGTTCGTTCGTTTTATACTACGGTGAGTAAACTCAATTTGTGCATCGCATAGCCATGGAAAGCAAGCTTTCGCGGGCCTCTTCGACTGTTTTGATACGAGCTGTGCCCGTGATGCTTGTCATCCCAGGATACTAGACCCCTTTGGACGACCGCATGACCATCAGAAAGTAAATTCCACGTTCGATTTGGGGTGTGAACCCCGAACATAAAGTCTTTGTGTAGAACCACGAGGGCTCTATAGTACCGATTCTCTCGGTACGCTTGGTCCGTGTTCCTTTATGTTCGTACTCTTGTGAATAAGATTCACGTTCGTTTTGGGATATTTGCTACTGTCACCGTTTGAGTACTATGGGGCTTGAACCCCTAACATAAAGTCTTTGTGTAGAACCACGAGGGTTCTATAGTACCGATTCTCTCGGTACGCTTGGTCCGTGTTCCTTTATGTTCGTACTCTTGTGTGTATAATATTCATGTTCGGTTTGGGATATTTGCTACTTTCACCAGGGTCCCGTTCTTCATACAAGTCTGCCTTGCTAATGTGGTAACTTTATAGTGTAGTTCTGACATCCCAATTTTGGGACTTAGCCGATTTTTCGTATATTTCCATATGACCCATAGGGTCCCTTTCTTCATACAAGCTTGCCTAGGGCGATCGGTCAAAACTTGTCTTACTATTCGATTGGTCTTCGCACTTTCACCCTAGGCAGTTCGCCTAGGTCTGTCTTCTTGAGGAGGCCAAAACCCGAAATAAGGAGGTTCGGCCGACCCTGAAACCTCCCCTGTCTGAACTACACTAACCCGATTTTTCAGGGTCCTCAGCGCCATACAACTTTGCCTAGGTCACTTGTACTCTTGACTTAGGCCATCCGACTTGGTCCGTGTTTCTTCCTAGGGTTCACCTAGGTACTTTGCCTTGCTTGATGTGGTAACTTTTTAGTGTAGTTCAGACATCCTAATTTTGGGACTTAGCCGATTTTTCATGTATTTCCATATGACCCATAGGGTCCCTTTCTTCATACAAGCTTGCCTAGGGCGATCGGTCAAAACTTGTCTTACTATTCGATTGGTCTTCGCACTTTCACCCTAGGCAGTTCGCCTAGGTCTGTCTTCTTGAGGAGGCCAAAACCCGAAATAAGGAGGTCCAGCCGACCCTGAAACCTCCCCTGTCTTAACTACACTAACCCGATTTTTCATGGTCCTTAGCGCCATACAACTTTGCCTAGGTCACTTGTACTCTTGACTTAGGCCATCTGACTTGGTCCGTGTTTCTTCCTAGGGTTCACCTAGGTACTTTGCCTTGCTTGATGTGGTAACTTTTTAGTGTAGTTCAGACATCCCAATTTCGGGACTTAGCCGATTTTTCGTATATTTCCATATGACCCATAGGGTCCCTTTCTTCATACAAGCTTGCCTAGGGCGATCGGTCAAAACTTGTCTTACTATTCGATTGGTCTTCGCACTTTCACCCTAGGCACTTTGCCTAGGTCTGTCTTCTTGAGGAGGCCAAAACCCGAAATAAGGAGGTTCAGCCGACCCAGAAACCTCCCCTGTCTGAACTACACTAACCCGATTTTTCAGGGTCCTCAGCGCCATACAACTTTGCCTAGGTCACTTGTACTCTTGACTTAGGCCATCCGACTTGGTCCGTGTTTCTTCCTAGGGTTCACCTAGGTACTTTGCCTTGCTTGATGTGGTAACTTTTTAGTGTAGTTCAGACATCCTAATTTTGGGACTTAGCCGATTTTTCATGTATTTCCATATGACCCATAGGGTCCCTTTCTTCATACAAGCTTGCCTAGGGCGATCGGTCAAAACTTGTCTTACTATTCGATTGGTCTTCGCACTTTCACCCTAGGCAGTTCGCCTAGGTCTGTCTTCTTGAGGAGGCCAAAACCCGAAATAAGGAGGTTCAGCCGACCCAGAAACCTCCCCTGTCTGAACTACACTAACCCGATTTTTCAGGGTCCTCAGCGCCATACAACTTTGCCTAGGTCACTTGTACTCTTGACTTAGGCCATCTGACTTGGTCCGTGTTTCTTCCTAGGGTTCACCTAGGTACTTTGCCTTGCTTGCTGTGGTAACTTTTTAGTGTAGTTCAGACATCCCAATTTTGGGACTTAGCCGATTTTTCATGTATTTCCATATGACCCATAGGGTCCCTTTCTTCATACAAGCTTGCCTAGGGCGATCGGTCAAAACTTGTCTTACTATTCGATTGGTCTTCGCACTTTCACCCTAGGCAGTTTGCCTAGGTGTAGCTTCTTGAGGAGGTCAAAACCCAAAATAAGGAGGTTCAGCCGACCCAAAAACCTCCCCTGTCTGAACTACACTAACCAGATTTTTCAGGGTCCTCACCGTCATACAACTTTGCCTAGGTCACTTGTTCTCTTGACTTAGGCCATCTGACTTGGTCCGTGTTTCTTGCTAGGGTTCACCTAGGTACTTTGCCTTGCTTGATGTGGTAACTTTTTAGTGTAGTTCAGACATCCCAATTTTGGGACTTAGCCGATTTTTCATGTATTTCCATATGACCCATAGGGTCCCTTTCTTCATACAAGCTTGCCTAGGGCGATCGGTCAAAACTTGTCTTACTATTCGATTGGTCTTCGCACTTTCACCCTAGGCAGTTTGCCTAGGTGTAGCTTCTTGAGGAGGTCAAAACCCAAAATAAGGAGGTTCAGCCGACCCAAAAACCTCCCCTGTCTAAACTACACTAACCAGATTTTTCAGGGTCCTCACCGTCATACAACTTTGCCTAGGTCACTTGCACTCTTGACTTAGGCCATCTGACTTGGTCCGTGTTTCTTGCTAGGGTTCACCTAGGTACTTTGCCTTGCTTGATGTGGTAACTTTTTAGTGTAGTTCAGACATCCCAATTTTGGGACTTAGCCGATTTTTCATGTATTTCCATATGACCCATAGGGTCCCTTTCTTCATACAAGCTTGCCTAGGGCGATCGGTCAAAACTTGTCTTACTATTCGATTGGTCTTCGCACTTTCACCCTAGGCAGTTTGCCTAGGTGTAGCTTCTTGAGGAGGTCAAAACCCAAAATAAGGAGGTTCAGCCGACCCAAAAACCTCCCCTGTCTAAACTACACTAACCAGATTTTTCAGGGTCCTCACCGTCATACAACTTTGCCTAGGTCACTTGCACTCTTGACTTAGGCCATCTGACTTGGTCCGTGTTTCTTGCTAGGGTTCACCTAGGTAGTTTGCCTTGCTTGATGTGGTAACTTTTTAGTGTAGTTCTGACATCCCAATTTTGGGACTTAGCCGATTTTTCATGTATTTCCATATGACCCTTAGGGTCCCTTTCTTCATACAAGCTTGCCTAGGGCGATCGGTCAAAACTTGTCTTACTATTCGATTGGTCTTCGCACTTTCACCCTAGGCAGTTTGCCTAGGTGTAGCTTCTTGATGAGGCCAAAACCCAAAATAAGGGGGTTCGGCCGACCCAAAAACCTACCCTGTCTAAACTACACTAACCAGATTTTTCAGGGTCCTCAGCGCCATACAACTTTGCCTAGGTCACTTGTTCTATTGACTTAGGCCATCTGACTTGGTCCGTGTTTCTTCCTAGGGTTCACCTAGGTACTTTGCCTTGCTTGGTGTGGTAACTTTTTAGTGTAGTTCTGACATCCTCATTTTGGGACTTAGCCGATTTTTCGTAAAATACCATATGACCCATATGGGTCCTTTCCTTCATATAAGTTTGCCTTGCTTGGTATGGTAACATTTGAGTGTAGTTCTGACATCATCATTTTGGGACTTAGCCGATTTTTCGTAAAATACCATATGACCCATCAGGGTCCTTGCCTTCATATAAGTTTGCCTTGCTTGGTGTGGTAACATTTGAGTGTAGTTCTGACATCCCCATTTTGGGACTTAGCCGATTTTTCGTAAAATACCATTTGACCCATCAGGGTCTTTTGCTTCATATAAGTTTGCCTTGCTTGGTGTGGTAACATATGAGTGTAGTTCAGACATCCCCATTTTGGGACTTAGCCGATTTTTCGTAAAATACCATATGACCCATCAGGGTCCTTTGCTTCATATAAGTTTGCCTTGCTTGGTGTTGTAACCTTTGAGTGTAGTTCTGACATCATCATTTTGGGACTTAGCCGATTTTTCGTAAAATACCATATGACCCATCAGGGTCCTTTGCTTCATATAAGTTTGCCTTGCTTGATGTGGTAACATTTGAGTGTAGTTCTGACATCCCCATTTTGGGACTTAGCCGATTTTTCGTAAAATACCATATGACCCATCAGGGTCCTTGCCTTCATATAAGTTTGCCTTGCTTGGTGTGGTAACATATGAGTGTAGTTCAGACATCCCCATTTTGGGACTTAGCCGATTTTTCGTAAAATACCATATGACCCATCAGGGTCCTTTGCTTCATATAAGTTTGCCTTGCTTGGTGTTGTAACCTTTGAGTGTAGTTCTGACATCCCCATTTTGGGACTTAGCCGATTTTTCGTAAAATACCATATGACCCATCAGGGTCCTTTGCTTCATATAAGTTTGCCTTGCTTGGTGTGGTAACATTTGAGTGTAGTTCTGACATCCCCATTTTGGGACTTAGCCGATTTTTCGATCAATACCATATGACCCATCAGGGTCCTTTGCTTCATATAAGTTTGCCTTGCTTGGTGTGGTAACATTTGAGTGTAGTTCTGACATCCCCATTTTGGGACTTAGCCGATTTTTCGTAAAATACCATATGACCCATCAGGGTCCTTTGCTTCATATAAGTTTGCCTTGCTTGGTGTGGTAACATTTGAGTGTAGTTCTGACATCCCCATTTTGGGACTTAGCCGATTTTTCGATCCATACCATATGACCCATCAGGGTCCTTTGCTTCATATAAGTTTGCCTTGCTTGGTGTGGTAACATTTGAGTGTAGTTCTGACATCCCCATTTTGGGACTTAGCCGATTTTTCGTAAAATACCATATGACCCATCAGGGTCCTTTGCTTCATATAAGTTTGCCTTGCTTGGTGTGGTAACATTTGAGTGTAGTTCTGACATCCCCATTTTGGGACTTAGCCGATTTTTCGTAAAATACCATATGACCCATCAGGGTCCTTTGCTTCATATAAGTTTGCCTTGCTTGGTGTTGTAACCTTTGAGTGTAGTTCTGACATCATCATTTTGGGACTTAGCCGATTTTTCGTAAAATACCATATGACCCATCAGGGTCCTTGCCTTCATATAAGTTTGCCTTGCTTGATGTGGTAACATTTGAGTGTAGTTCAGACATCCCCATTTTGGGACTTAGCCGATTTTTCGTAAAATACCATATGACCCATCAGGGTCCTTTGCTTCATATAAGTTTGCCTTGCTTGGTGTGGTAACATTTGAGTGTAGTTCTGACATCCCCATTTTGGGACTTAGCCGATTTTTCGTAAAATACCATATGACCCATCAGGGTCCTTGCCTTCATATAAGTTTGCCTTGCTTGGTGTGGTAACATTTGAGTGTAGTTCTGACATCCCCATTTTGGGACTTAGCCGATTTTTCGTAAAATACCATATGACCCATCAGGGTCCTTTGCTTCATATAAGTTTGCCTTGCTTGGTGTGGTAACATTTGAGTGTAGTTCTGACATCCCCATTTTGGGACTTAGCCGATTTTTCGTAAAATACCATATGACCCATCAGGGTCCTTTGCTTCATATAAGTTTGCCTTGCTTGGTGTTGTAACCTTTGAGTGTAGTTCTGACATCATCATTTTGGGACTTAGCCGATTTTTCGTAAAATACCATATGACCCATCAGGGTCCTTGCCTTCATATAAGTTTGCCTTGCTTGATGTGGTAACATTTGAGTGTAGTTCAGACATCCCCATTTTGGGACTTAGCCGATTTTTCGTAAAATACCATATGACCCATCAGGGTCCTTTGCTTCATATAAGTTTGCCTTGCTTGATGTGGTAACATTTGAGTGTAGTTCTGACATCCCCATTTTGGGACTTAGCCGATTTTTCGTAAAATACCATATGACCCATCAGGGTCCTTGCCTTCATATAAGTTTGCCTTGCTTGGTGTGGTAACATTTGAGTGTAGTTCTGACATCCCCATTTTGGGACTTAGCCGATTTTTCGATCAATTCCATATGACCCATCAGGGTTCTTTTTCTTCATATAAGTTACCCAAGACTTAGTGTTTTTTACCTTTGGACACCAATATCACCCTTACGGGTATCTTTGATCTTCGCACCATGTATTGACCAAATGTAGGTCTTGCTATGCCAAACTTATAATTGTTCTACACCAAGTCTCTATCTTGAACCATTAAGGCTCTAACTTGCACCAATTGCTTGGTACTCTTGGTCCGTGTTTCATCGCATACTGACTTCTTGACTTAGTGCTTTTTTCCTTTGGACACCAATATCACCCTTGCGGGTATCTTTGATCTTCTCACTTTGTATTGACCGAATGTAGGTCTTGCCATGCCAAACATATAATTGTTCTACACCAAGTCTCTATCTCGTACCGCCAGCTCGGTACATTCGATTAACCTGCCCTTAAGGCACCCGGGACTTAGCCATTTTTTCACATTTTTCATGATTTTGAGGCAACTTTTCTCGACTTTGTCACCTTATATCACCAAGATCCTTTCCCTTTAGCGCTTCACTCTGTTCGTATGATATTTAGCGCTGACTATCACCTTTCTATCGCTGAGCTCAACTTCTTATTCGGTGCCATAGAGCCAGAGATATTTGGTGTATGCTGTTATAAGGGAAGTTTGTCACTTTTTCAAAGGCCCACTTTGGGACGCCCATATCTCACCTTCAGGTATCTTCGATCTTCTTGTCGTCTATGGACGAAACTTAGGTCTTGTATTGGCCAACTTATAAATGTTCTACGGCCAAGCCGTATCTCTTACCGCCAGCCCGGTATTCATGGACTTAGTCGGATTTTCGCCTCTCGTGGTAACAATTTCTGACTTTGACTCACAATAACACCCGAACGGTCACATGCTAGCGCTTTGCTTGGTAGGAATTATAGTTAGCGCTACCTTTTCTCTTTCCATCGATACCTTGTTCGTTCCATTCCATGCCATACAGCCGAAGTTATGATGTTTCCCGTTTTCCATATCATGTGGAGCTTATGCTCTGGGAAAACCATCTAACACCTGTACCACCCTTTTGGGTACCACCGATCTCGTCACTATGTTCGGGCCAAATATAGGTTATAACATGCCCAACATATAATTGTTCTACACCAAGTCTCTATCTCTTACCGCCTGCTCGGTATTTTACTCGTAAGTCCAAATTTCACAACTTGTACTTTTTGGCCCAATGTACTCGAGTTTCAATTTTGGTAACATTTTTCGACTTTGACACTTAATAACTTCCAAATCATGCTAGTTAGCGCTTTGCTTTCTTCTAGTCGTATCTAGCGCTGGGTGTTACCTTTCCAAAACATATCCTAGCTTAACAATCCATGCCATACAGCCGGAGCTATACGGTGCACAAGTCAAATCCATTTTAGCCATGTTTCATTTTTGCCAATTTTTGACCACTCGTATCACCCTTCCAGAGTGGTCCGATCTTCTCGCTGTCTATGGACGACTTTTAGGTCTCGTAGAGGCAAACTTATAAGTATTCTACGTCAACCCGCTATCTCTTACCGCCTGCTCGGTATTCTTGGTCTTGTGTGATTTTTGGCCATTTTGGTATTATTTTTCCACTTTGTCGCTTAATAACTCAGTTTTGCTCAACACTTAGCGCTTCGGTTGTTTGGGATTATAGTTAGCGCTCGGTTCGACCTTTCCAACACTGATCTTAGCTTGTCGATCCGTTCCATACAGCCTGAGTTATTCGCGATACCGTGTTTCAACCCATTTCTCAAGTCTCGTTTTGGTCCAACTTTGAACCAGCCATATCACCCTGATGGGTACCTCCGATCTTCTCGCTCTATATTGGCCAAAGTTAGGTCTTGTGGTAACGTACTTATGATTGTTCTACGCCGTGTTCGTAGCTCTTATCGTTCGCCCGCTATTTTCGATCATAAGGTGAATTTTCGCCTCTAAACCACCATTTTTCACCTTTGCCCTCTAATATGACCGACTTGCTCAACACCTAGCGCTTCGCTTGGTAGGACACATAGCTAGCGCTCGTCAAGACCTTTCCAACGCATATCCAAGCTTTCCGATCCGAGCCATACAGCCTGAGCTATAGGCGATACCGTTTTTCCCATTTTCTTGGTCACATGCACTTTAGGGTACCCCTTTTTGCCTTTGACCCTTAATACCTCCTCCGGGTCACTAGTAGGCGCTCAGCTTGGTAGGAAACATAGCTAGAGCAGGCCTTCACCTTTCCAAAACTGCCTCAAGTGTACCGATCCGACATCTAGAACCAAAGTTATGGTCATTCCTATCATGCTCTACTTTCATGGTCAACCTCCACCAAGCACACCTAGGTTGGACCAACTTTCACCAACTCATCTCGAACCCCAAATTTGCTTCGACCTACTAGGTTTCCCTAGTAAAGTGGTCAAAACATCCATTACAACACGACTGGTCTTTCTGGTGGTCGACCTAGGCGACTTTGTTCGACGACCACCACCCCATGGAACTAAAAGACGTCCCTTGATACGGACCACCGATACATTTTCCGGCCTGTCTAAACTACACTCATCGAAATTTTTTTGGGTCCCCACCGTCATACAAGTTTGCCTAGGTCAAGTTTTTCTTCCGGATCGGCCGCGGACCTCACTTTTCATTATCTAGGGAGGCCATAGGGCCCCAAAAGGGGTTTTTTAAAATTTTCGACACTTTCGACTTCGGTCGGATTTTTTCCGATTTTGGTCCGACCTAGGGACTTGGTGGTCCAAGGAGCCTCGGGACCAAACTTTTTTCTCAGGGGTCCCTACCTCCATACAACTTTGCCTAGGTCAATTTTTTGTTCCAAATCGACCGCGGATTTCACTTTTCAATATCTGGGGCTCGTGTAGAGTCCGAATATGAGGTTTTCTCATTTTTCGACATTTTCGACTTTTTTGGGATTTTTTCGGGTTTTTCGACCTAGGGGTCCGCCGAACAAATTTTGGGTCAAAAATTTTTATTGAACTAGTCGAAAGTACGCAAAAAGATAAGACTTTTTGCCGAAGACACCATGCCCCGGAACCGACTCCTTCCCCTTCAAAATTGAGGACAAACGTGATTTTTGAAACTTTTCCTTAGGGAGCCCAAGACTTAGAAAATTTTCAAATTCTTGATTTTTCGATTGCGAGCTAGCGCTTTGCGGTCTTCGGCAGTGTTGTAGATCTCGACGAGATAAGACTTTTTGGTCAAGGGACATTTTGCCCTCCGACCCCTCCTTCCCCCCGCAAATCGCCCCACAAAGTGCAATTTTTGCATTTTCACCTCTTTGCACGCACTGTTCGGCCCAAATGGCCACTTTCTATGGGTCTGAGCGCTTTGCGGTCTTCGGCAAACTTTTAGAGCGTACCAAGCCCTAATTATAATTCTTCTACACCACCTTCGTACCTCTTCATCCCTGGCCGCTATTCGCGTACCAAGGTAATTTTTGTTCATTTTGTCAACATTTTTCATCTTTGACTGCTTATATCGGCCTTGCCATGAACCGATAGCGCTTCGCTGTGTTCTAACGTAAGTTAGTACTGCTCAATACCTTTCCAAATCATGTCTTAGATTGTCATTTGCTTGCATACAGCCGGAGCTATGAGCGATACCGTAAAAAGTACCGAAACTTGGAAAAATCCTTTGATCGCCCATATCCCCCCTTTGGGGACCAGATATCGAAAAAAGTTATTATTCAAAAAGTTGCGCCTTAACGTGTTCTAGTTATGCCTAGAACATTTCACTTCGCTAGCTGGCCTGCAACTTAGCCGTAATTGGGATTTTAGGGTGTTCTTGGAGGGCCCATTTCCTGCGACTTGGTATCTTTTGGGCCCAATGTTTCTCTAATATCTCCACGAGTTTTCCAGATAGCCTTTTCAAACTTTCAGGGTGCCTAGAACACCTCAAGACCTTTCCAACGCTATGCCGTTTGCCTCGCTCGGACATCTACAGCCAAAGTTATTCGAGGTACACGGTACCTTACCCTGTTTTCTCAGTACTTGGTCGAAAATTTCGATCAGCCATATGACCGACTTGGACAACCCTGAGCGGGTTGGCCCCATATAACTAAACTTTAGTCTCGTGGAGGCAAACTTATAAATATTCCACGTCAACTCGCTATCTCGTACCGCCTTGACGGTATACTTGGTCCAAGGGCCATTTCCAGCGACTTGGTCGCAATTTCGCTCTAAGTTTCGCTAATAC
Organism: Anopheles coustani; assembly: GCF_943734705.1. Classification (NCBI taxonomy): domain Eukaryota; kingdom Metazoa; phylum Arthropoda; class Insecta; order Diptera; family Culicidae; genus Anopheles; species Anopheles coustani. Next base: position 43,453 of record NW_026525082.1, read on the forward strand.
CTTCGTCCGTGGACATGGTGATTTTTTGTTCGTATTTTTCCTTGATAGTCCCACTCAAGACTATTCCATACCAGAGCCAAGCGTCCCGCTAAGTGCCATACAGCCTGAGCAGTAATTCATGAAAGGTACCTCTACCAGTTTTTGCCATACTTGGGTACAAACTTTGTATCGCCCATATCTCCACTTTGGAGGCCAGCCAGCACCTTGGCCCCGTATACTTTTTTGTTGGTCATACCATGCACCAAATATAATTGTTCTACGCCAACTTGCTATCTCTTCTCCAACTTGCCGTTATTCTTGGTCCAAGTCCCATTTCATTCGTTTTTGGACCCATTTTGCTATATGTTTCACTAATAGCTTCGGCCATGGACATGCTGATTTTCTATTTGTATTTTTCCTAGATAGTCCCACTCAAGACCTATCCAAATCACATCGTAGCTTGTCGCTCGGTGGCAAACTGACCGAGTTATAATTCATGAAAGGTACCTCAACTTGGTACACCACGTGGTCGGTCCAAACCATAAACCGACCAAACGACCGATTTGGAGCACCCTGACCGGGTTGCCCCCATATAATGAAAGTTGCGTCTAGACACGCTCAACTTATGAATATTCCACGCCAAGTCGCTATCTCTTACCGGTAAGCCGGTATTCACCTTCCAAGGGTGATTTTGGTCAAGTGCCATTTCCTGCGACTTGGTCCCCGAATTGGACCATCATCACTTAATATCTCCGTGGTCTTTCAACTCAGCCTCATGAAACTTTCAGGGTAGATAGGTCTCCCCAAGACCTTTCCAACGGTATGCCGTTTGCCTCGCTCGGCCATCTACAGCCGAAGTTATTCATGGTACTTGGTACCTTACCCTGTTTTTTCCATACTTGTTCGTACTTGGGTACAAACTTTGGATCGCCCATATCTCCACTTTGGAGGCCAGCCAGCACCTTGGCCCCATATACTTTTTTGTTGGTCATACCATGCACAAAATATAAATGTTCTACGTCAACTTGCTATCTCTTCTCCAACTTGCCGTTATTCTTGGTCCAAGTCCCATTTCATTCGTTTTTGGACCCATTTTGCTATATGTTTCACTAATAGCTTCGGCCATGGACAAGCTGATTTTCTATTTGTATTTTTCTTTGATAGTCCCACTCAAGACCATTCCAAAACACACCGTAGCTTGTCGCTCGGTGGCAAACTGACCGAGTTATAATTCATGAAAGGTACCTCAACATGGTACACCACGTGGTCGGCCCAAACCATATACCGACCAAACGACCGACTTGGAGCACCCTGACCGGGTTGGCCCCATATAATGAAAGTTGCGTCTTAACACGCCCAACTTATGAATATTCTACGCTAAGTCGCTATCTCTTACCGCCTGCTCGGTATTTTACTCGTAAGTCCAAATTTCACAACTTGTACTTTTTGGCCCAATGTACTCGAGTTTCAATTTTGGTAACATTTTTCGACTTTGTCGCTTAATAACTTCCAAATCATGCTAGTTAGCGCTTTGCTTTGTTCTAGTCGTATCTAGCGCTGGGTGTTACCTTTCCAAAACATATCCTAGCTTAACAATCCATGCCATACAGCCGGAGCTATATGGTGCACAAGTCAAATCCATTTTAGCCATGTTTCATTTTTGCCAATTTTTGACCACTCGTATCACCCTTCCAGAGTGGTCCGATCTTCTCGCTGTCTATGGCCGACTTTTAGGTCTCGTAGAGGCAAACTTATAAGTATTCTACGTCAACCCGCTATCTCTTACCGCCTGCTCGGTATTCTTGGTCTTGTGTGATTTTTGGCCATTTTGGTATTATTTTTCCACTTTGTCGCTTAATAACTCAGTTTTGCTCAACACTTAGCGCTTCGGTTGTTTGGGATTATAGTTAGCGCTCGGTTCGACCTTTCCAACACTGATCTTAGCTTGTCGATCCGTTCCATACAGCCTGAGTTATTCGCGATACCGTGTTTCAACCCATTTCTCAAGTCTCGTTTTGGTCCAACTTTGAACCAGCCATATCACCCTGATGGGTACCTCCGATCTTCTCGCTTTATATTGGCCAAAGTTAGGTCTTGTGGTAACGAACTTATGATTGTTCTACGCCGTGCTCGTAGCTCTTATCGTTCGCCCGCTATTTTCGATCATAAGGTGAATTTTCGCCTCTAAACCACCATTTTTCACCTTTGCCCTCTAATATGACCGACTTGCTCAACACCTAGCGCTTCGCTTGGTGGGACACATAGCTAGCGCTCGTCAAGACCTTTCCAACGCATATCCAAGCTTTCCGATCCGAGCCATACAGCCTGAGCTATAGGCGATACCGTTTTTCCCATTTTCTTGGTCACATGCACTTTAGGGTACCCCTTTTTGCCTTTGACCCTTAATACCTCCTCCGGGTCACTAGTAGGCGCTTAGCTTGGTAGGAAACATAGCTAGAGCAGGCCTTCACCTTTCCAAAACTGCCTCAAGTGTACCGATCCGACATCTAGAACCAAAGTTATGGTCATTCCCATCATGCTCTACTTTCATGGTCAACCTCCACCAAGCACACCTAGGTTGGACCAACTTTCACCAACTCATCTCGAACCCCAAATTTGCTTCGACCTACTAGGTTTCCCTAGTAAAGTGGTCAAAACATCCATTACAACACGACTGGTCTTTCTGGTGGTCGACCTAGGCGACTTTGTTCGACGACCACCACCCCATGGAACTAAAAGACGTCCCTTGATACGGACCACCGATACATTTTCCGGCCTGTCTAAACTACACTCATCGAAATTTTTTTGGGTCCCCACCGTCATACAAGTTTGCCTAGGTCAAGTTTTTCTTCCGGATCGGCCGCGGACCTCACTTTTCATTATCTAGGGAGGCCATAGGGCCCCAAAAGGGGTTTTTTAAAATTTTCGACACTTTCGACTTTGGCCGGATTTTTTCCGATTTTGGTCCGACCTAGGGACTTGGTGGTCCAAGGAGCCTCGGGACCAAACTTTTTTCTCAGGGGTCCCTACCTCCATACAACTTTGCCTAGGTCAATTTTTTGTTCCAAATCGACCGCGGATTTCACTTTTCAATATCTGGGGCTCGTGTAGAGTCCGAATATGAGGTTTTCTCATTTTTCGACATTTTCGACTTTTTTCGACTTTTTTCGGGTTTTTCGACCTAGGGGTCCGCCGAACAATTTTTGGGTCAAAAATTTTTATTGAACTAGTCGAAAGTACGCAAAAAGATAAGACTTTTTGCCGAAGACACCATGCCCCGGAACCGACTCCTTCCCCTTCAAAATTGGGGACAAACGTGATTTTTGAAACTTTTCCTTAGGGAGCCCAAGACTTAGAAAATTTTCAAATTCTCGATTTTTCGATTGCGAGCTAGCGCTTTGCGGTCTTCGGCAATGTTGTAGATCTCGACGAGATAAGACTTTTTGGTCCTGGGACATTTTCCCCTCCGACCCCTCCTTCCCCCCGCAAATCGCCCCCCAAAGTGCAATTTTTGCATTTTCACCTCTTTGCACGCACTGTTCGGCCCAAATGGCCACTTTCTATGGGTCTGAGCGCTTTGCGGTCTTCGGCAAACTTTTAGAGCGTACCAAGCCCTAATTATAATTCTTCTACACCACCTTCGTACCTCTTCATCCCTGGCCGCTATTCGCGTACCAAGGTAATTTTTGTTCATTTTGTCAACATTTTTCATCTTTGACTGCTTATATCGGCCTTGCCATGAACCGATAGCGCTTCGCTGTGTTCTAACGTAAGTTAGTACTGCTCAATACCTTTCCAAATCATGTCTTAGATTGTCATTTGCTTGCATACAGCCGGAGCTATGAGCGATACCGTAAAAAGTACCGAAACTTGGAAAAATCCTTTGATCGCCCATATCCCCCCTTTGGGGGCCAGATATCGAAAAAAGTTCTGATTCAAAAAGTTGCGCATTAACGTGTTCTAGGCATAACTAGAACATTTCACTTCGCTAGCTGGCCTGCAACTTAGCCGTAATTGGGATTTTAGGGTGTTCTTGGAGGGCCCATTTCCTGCGACTTGGTATCTTTTGGGCCCAATGTTTCTCTAATATCTCCACGAGTTTTCCAGATAGCCTTTTCAAACTTTCAGGGTGCCTAGAACACCTCAAGACCTTTCCAACGCTATGCCGTTTGCCTCGCTCGGACATCTACAGCCAAAGTTATTCGAGGTACACGGTACCTTACCCTGTTTTCTCAGTACTTGGTCGAAAATTTCGATCAGCCATATGACCGACTTGGACAACCCTGAGCGGGTTGGCCCCATATAACTAAACTTTCGTCTCGTGGAGGCAAACTTATAAATATTCCACGTCAACTCGCTATCTCGTACCGCCTTGACGGTATACTTGGTCCAAGGGCCATTTCCAGCGACTTGGTCGCAATTTCGCTCTAAGTTTCGCTAATACCTTCGTCCGTGGACATGGTGATTTTTTGTTCGTATTTTTCCTTGATAGTCCCACTCAAGACTATTCCATACCAGAGCCAAGCGTCCCGCTAAGTGCCATACAGCCTGAGCAGTAATTCATGAAAGGTACCTCTACCAGTTTTTGCCATACTTGGGTACAAACTTTGTATCGCCCATATCTCCACTTTGGAGGCCAGCCAGCACCTTGGCCCCGTATACTTTTTTGTTGGTCATACCATGCACCAAATATAATTGTTCTACGCCAACTTGCTATCTCTTCTCCAACTTGCCGTTATTCTTGGTCCAAGTCCCATTTCATTCGTTTTTGGACCCATTTTGCTATATGTTTCACTAATAGCTTCGGCCATGGACATGCTGATTTTCTATTTGTATTTTTCCTAGATAGTCCCACTCAAGACCTATCCAAATCACATCGTAGCTTGTCGCTCGGTGGCAAACTGACCGAGTTATAATTCATGAAAGGTACCTCAACATGGTACACCACGTGGTCGGTCCAAACCATAAACCGACCAAACGACCGATTTGGAGCACCCTGACCGGGTTGCCCCCATATAATGAAAGTTGCGTCTAGACACGCTCAACTTATGAATATTCCACGCCAAGTCGCTATCTCTTACCGGTAAGCCGGTATTCACCTTCCAAGGGTGATTTTGGTCAAGTGCCATTTCCTGCGACTTGGTCCCCGAATACGACCATCATCACCTAATATCTCCGTGGTCTTTCAACTCAGCCTCATGAAACTTCCAGGGTAGATAGGTCTCCCCAAGACCTTTCCAACGGTGAGCCGTTTGCCTCGCTCGGCCATCTACAGCCGAAGTTATTAATGGTACTTGGTACCTTACCCTGTTTTTTCCATACTTGTTCGTACTTGGGTACAAACTTTGGATCGCCCATATCTCCACTTTGGAGGCCAGCTAGCACCTTGGCCCCATATACTTTTTTGTTGGTCATGCCATGCACCAAATATAATTGTTCTACGCCAACTTGCTATCTCTTCTCCAACTTGCCGTTATTCTTGGTCCAAGTCCCATTTCATTCGTTTTTGGACCCATTTTGCTATATGTTTCACTAATAGCTTCGGCCATGGACAAGCTGATTTTCGATTGGTATTTTTCCTTGATAGTCCCACTCAAGACCATTCCAAAACACACCGCAGCTTGTCGCTCGGTGGCAAACTGACCAAGTTATAATTCATGAAAGGTACCTCAACTTGGCACACCACGTGGTCGGCCCAAACCATAAACCAACCAAACGACCGACTTGGAGCACCCTGACCGGGTTGGCCCCATATAATAAAAGTTGCGTCTCTACACGCCCAACTTATGAATATTCTACGCCAAGTCGCTATCTCTTACCGGTAAGCCGGTATTCACCTTCCAAGGGTGATTTTGGTCAAGCGCCATTTCCTGCGACTTGGTCCCCGAATTGGACCATCATCACCTAATATCTCCGTGGTCTTTCAACTCAGCCTCATGAAACTTTCAGGGTAGATAGGTCTCCCCAAGACCTTTCCAACGGTGAGCCGTTTGCCTCGCTCGGCCATCTACAGCCGAAGTTATTAATGGTACTTGGTACCTTACCCTGTTTTTTCCATACTTGTTCGTACTTGGGTACAAACTTTGGATCGCCCATATCTCCACTTTGGAGGCCAGCCAGCACCTTGGCCCCATATACTTTTTTGTTGGTGATACCATGCACCAAATATAATTGTTCTACGCAAGCTTGCTATCTCTTCTCCAACTTGCGGTTATTTTTGACTCAAGTCCCATTTCCATAGTTTTTGGTACCAATTTGCTCTATGTTTCGCTAATAGCTTCGCCCAAGGACTTTGTGATTTTTTGTTCGCATTTTTCCTAAATAGTCCCACTCAAGACTATTCCAAATCACACCTTAGCTTGTCGCTCAGTGCCATACAGTTAGAGTTTTAATTCATGAAAGGTACATCACCTTGGTACACCACGTGGTCGGTCCAAACCATCAACCAACCATATGACCGACTTCGAGTCGAGCTAGCGGCTAGGCTCAATATAATGAAATGCGTGTCTTGATGCGGGCTACTGACGGTCTGAACAATGTAGCTCGCTAGCTCGTCTCTAAACTTGTGTTTTGGTCGAATATTGGGTGTTCATGTACCACTTCGGGTAACATGGACTTTGGTGCAACTTTACCACTTGTGCACTTAATAACTTCCCGGTCATTCAAGTCTTTGCCTTCATACTTTCAGGGTAGTTAGGTCTCGTCGAGACCTTTCCATACATATGCCAAACTCATCGATCGGACATCTATAGCCCGAGTTATTCGCGGTACACCGTACCTTACCCTGTTTTTTCCTCAATTGGGTACAAACCTTGGAACACCCATATCGCCCCTTTAGAGACTAGCTGGCACGTTGGCCTCATATAATGATAAGTGCACCTCAACTAGGGCTACTGACGGTCAGAACATTTCAACTTGCTAGCTCGGGCCCACACTTGTGTTTTTCTCGAATATATGGTTCAAGTGTGCCACTTTGGGCACTTTTGGACATTTTGTCCCCACACAACTTTCTTGCCTTGGTAGATAGGGTCTTGTGATCTTGGGCAAAAAGATGCACCAAGATAAAGTCTAACTTTCGTTCTTGTACCGCAAAGCGCTATCTCAAACACCCGAGGAGATAGAAAGTGATTATGTTCGGTATATCGGTCTTCCATGGCCTACTATGGTAAACCCCTGCAGGTATGCAACCGAAGGTGCTTGGTACATGTATTTGGTGCAATATCGGTGCAAAGTAGGTGTTTCCTTGATCGGGCTATAACTTTCTTGGTTGATGTTGGATTGCTTTGCGGTCTTCGGGGGATAGTTAGGGAACATGTTGGCCAACATTTCCTTATTCCTCAGCCTGGCCGTACCTCTTACCGTCTAGGCGGTATACATGCTCTAAGTTGGAACTTGTGTTCCTTTGGGTAACTTCTCTGACTTTGACGCTTAATAACTTCCGTTCATATGCAGTCTAAGCTCTGCAACTCTCAGGAAAGCTTGTACTACTCATTTCCTTACCATATCAGTCTTTGGCTTGTCGATCCGATGTCTACAGCCTTACTTATTCACGTTCCCTGTAGAGGTAGGTTTTTGCCCATTTTCCAGTTCATGTGGTAACATTCCCGGACTTTGCCGGCTTTCTCTTCATGTGGTAACTTGCTTGCTCATGTGGTAACTTGATAGTGTATTTCCGACAGACCCAATCTCGGACTTAGCCGATTTTTCTCTTCATATTATATGGATCCATCACTAGGCCATCTTGCTTGCTCATGTGGTAACTTGGAAGTGTATTTCTGACAGACCCAATCTGGGACTTAGCCGATTTTTCTCTTCATATCATATGGATCCATCACTAGGCCATCTTGCTTGCTTGTGTGGTAACTTGATAGTGTATGTCTGACAGACCCAATCTGGGACTTAGCCGATTTTTCTCTTCATATCATATGGATCCATCACTAGGCCATCTTGCTTGCTTGTGTGGTAACTTGGAAGTGTATTTCTGACAGACCCAATCTGGGACTTAGCCGATTTTTCTCTTCATATTATATGGATCCTGGACTTAGCCGATTTTTCTCTTCATATCATATGGATCCATCACTAGGCCGTCTTGCTTGCTTGTGTGGTAACTTGGAAGTGTATTTCTGACAGACCCAATCTGGGACTTAGCCGATTTTTCTCTTCATATCATATGGATCCATCACTAGGCCATCTTGCTTGCTTGTGTGGTAACTTGGAAGTGTATTTCTGACAGACCCAATCTGGGACTTAGCCGATTTTTCTCTTCATATTATATGGATCCTGGACTTAGCCGATTTTTCTCTTCATATCATATGGATCCATCACTAGGCCATCTTGCTTGCTTGTGTGGTAACTTGGAAGTGTATTTCTGACAGACCCAATCTGGGACTTAGCCGATTTTTCTCTTCATATTATATGGATCCTGGACTTAGCCGATTTTTCTCTTCATATCATATGGATCCATCATTAGGCCATCTTGCTTGCTTGTGTGGTAACTTGATAGTGTATTTCCGACAGACCCAATCTCGGACTTAGCCGATTTTTCTCTTCATATTATATGGTTCCATCACTAGGCCATCTTGCTTGCTTGTGTGGTATCTTGAAAGTGTATGTCTGACAGACCCAATCTCGGACTTAGCCGATTTTTCTCTTCATATAATATGGATCCTGGACTTAGCCTGTTATTAGGTTATTATATATGGATCCTGGACTTAGCCGATTATTAGGTTATTATATATGGATCCTGGACTTAGCCGATTTTTCTCTTCATATAATATGGATCCGGGACTTAGCCGATTATTAGGTTATTATATATGGATCCTGGACTTAGCCGATATTTCTCTTCATATAATATGGATCCGGGACTTAGCCAATTTTTCTCTTCATATAATATGGATCCGGGACTTAGCCGATTTTTCTCTTCATATAATATGGATCCGGGACTTAGCCAATTTTTCTCTTCATGTGGTAACGTATGCCAATCGCTCACAAGTCATGGGATAAGGGTACTTGTGTTCTTCCATCTTCTAAGTCCCGCACGGGGACATCGTGATCGCCCCAAGTCCGGAA
>NW_026525082.1:60000-92500 GCF_943734705.1 Anopheles coustani
CAGTGGAGGACTACACAATCATGAGGTTTGATATCGACTTGTGTGTTTCAATAGGATACCGATGGTATGGTTTGAACCGATTTGATTTAGCCATTCTGAAGTCATCACTTGGTTGAAGCGCTGAACTAGGGAGGCATCGTTTACATATATATTGGTTTTCGCATGCTCTACTAGGTTAATGTCATGTGGTTGGCTATCGAGCATGCCCAAGTGATGACTTGATTGTGTGCTTGCTTGAATTCTTCACATTTCATACCATCGGTTAGTTGTCGAATCATTCCTCGATCATAACCTTCGTTCTTGGTTCATGTATGCTCTCTTCCACATAGGGCAAGCTAGAATTAACTATCTTACCCAGGACCGCCGAAGCAGCGTGGACCAGGGGAGAACTATACTTTGTCTTGTATGCCCTCTTCCACATAGGGCAAGCTAGAACTAACTATCTTACCCAGGACCGCCGAAGCAGCGTGGACCAGTGGAGGACTATACTTTGTTCATAACACCACAGTATTGAGTAATGTGCCCACTTCCACATAGGGCAAGCTAGAATGAACTATCTTACCCAGGACCGCCGGAGCAGCGTGGACCAGTGGAGGACTACACAATCATGAGGTTTGATATCGACTTGTGTGTTTCAATAGGGTACCGATGGTATGTTTTGAACCGATTTGATTTAGCCATTCTGAAGTCATCACTTGGTTGAAGCGCTGAACTAGGGAGGGGCATCGTTTACATATATATTGGTTTTCGCATGCTCTACTAGGTTAATGTCATAGGGTTGGCTATCGAGCATGCCCAAGTGATGACTTGATTGTGTGCTTGCTTGAATTCTTCACATTTCATACCATCGGTTAGTTGTCGAATCATTCCTCGATCATAACCTTCGTTCTTGGTTCATGTATGCTCTCTTCCACATAGGGCAAGCTAGAATTAACTATCTTACCCAGGACCGCCGAAGCAGCGTGGACCAGGGGAGAACTATACTTTGTCTTGTATGCCCTCTTCCACATAGGGCAAGCTAGAATAAACTATCTTACCCAGGACCGCCGGAGCAGCGTGGACCAGTGGAGGACTATACTTTGTTCATTACACCACAGTATTAAGTATGGTGTCCTCTTCCACATAGGGCAAGCTAGAATTAACTATCTTACCCAGGACCGCCGAAGCAGTGTGGACCAGGGGAGGACTATACTTTATACTTCACACACTTGCCAAATTGAAGTCATCACTTGGTTGAAGCACTGAACTAGGGCGAGTCTATCGTTTACTTTGCATTGGGATAATACGCTGCATGCTCTCTTAGGTTAATGTCATGTGATTGGCTATAGAGCATGCCCAAGTGATGACTTTGTTTCAAGCTCAACAGGTAGGGTATTGAGTCCTCTTCCACATAGGGCAAGCTAGAATTAACTATCTTACCCAGGACCGCCGGAGCAGCGTGGACCAGGGGAGAACTATACTTTGTCTTGTATGCCCTCTTCCACATAGGGCAAGCTAGAACTAACTATCTTACCCAGGACTGCAAAGCAGCGTGGACCAGTGGAGGACTATACTTTGTTCATTACACCACAGTATTAAGTATGGTGTCCTCTTCCACATAGGGCAAGCTAGAACTAACTATCTTACCCAGGACCGCCGAAGCAGTGTGGACCAGGGGAGGACTATACTTTATACTTCACACACTAGCCATACTGAAGTCATCACTTGGTTGAAGCGCTGAACTACGGCGGGGTAATCGTTTACAGGTTATAATCATATAGCTGCATGCTCATTAGTAGATAATGGAATATTGTATGGCAATATGAGCATGCCCAAGTGATGACTTTGTTTCAAGCTCAACAGGTAGGGTATTGAGTCCTCTTCCACATAGGGCAAGCTAGAATGAACTATCTTACCCAGGACCGCCGGAGCAGCGTGGACCAGTTGAGGACTCTATACTTTATACTTCACACCACAGTATTGAGTACGACTTGCATAAAGCCCCTAATGAGAACCACGAGGGCTCTCTCAATGTAGAACCACGAGGGCTCTAGTACCGATTCTCTCGGTACGGCTTGGTCCGTGTTCCTTTATGCATGTACTCGCAGAAAGTCTCAACCCGGAGGTCTTGACTTTGATTGTCATAGTTGGACTACGACGGGGCATCCGACCATTGCTGATCGAACACCCCTGATTCACCATCTTTCGGGTAGGCGGTACGCGTACCTCCGGACGCGGAAGTCTCAACCCGGAGGTCTTGACTTTGATTGTCATAGTTGGACTACGACGGGGCATCCGACCATTGCTGATCGAACACCCCTGATTCATCATCTTTCGGGTAGGCGGTGCGCGCACCTCCGACGCGGAAGTCTCAACCCGGAGGTCTTGACTTTGTATTGTCATAGTTGGACTACGACGGGGTATCCGACTCATCGAATACCCCAGAAGCACACCATCTTTCGGGTAGGCGGTACGCGTACCTCCGGACGCGGAAAGTCTCAACCCGGAGGTCTTGACTTTGGTTGTCATAGTTGGACTATGACGGGGCATCCGACCATTGCTGATCGAACACCCCTGTTACACCATCTTTCGGATAGGCGGTGCGCGACACCACCGACGCGGAAAGTCTCAACCCGGAGGTCTTGACTTTGTATTGTTGGATAGTCCTCTTCCACTATAGGGCAAGCTGGAAATATTCCATTTTACCCAGGACTGCCGAGGCAGCGTGGACCAGGGGAGAACTTCACGGAATCTTCAGGCATCCATGATTGCCATAGTGCGTAAGCCGCCGCTGTGTGCGTCAACTCGTTCCCCGTGAGGAGGAGTCTAGCCGCCGCTAAAAGACGAAGCATTAAGTGTCCTCATTCCACTATAGGGCAAGCTAGAATGAACTATCTTACCCAGGACCGCCGAAGCAGCGTGGACCAGGCGAGGACTACTTTATACTTCACACCACAGTATTGAGTACGACTTGCATAAAGCCCCTAATGAGAACCACGAGGGCTCTCTCAATGTAGAACCACAAGGGCTCTAGTACCGATTCTCTCGGTACGGCTTGGTCCGTGTTCCTTTATGCTTGTACTCGCGGAAAGTCTCAACCCGGAGGTCTTGACTTTGATTGTCATAGTTGGACTACGACGGGGCATCCGACCATTGCTGATCGAACACCCCTGATTCATCATCTTTCGGGTAGGCGGTGCGCGCACCTCCGACGCGGAAGTCTCAACCCGGAGGTCTTGACTTTGTATTGTCATAGTTGGACTACGACGGGGTATCCGACTCATCGAATACCCCAGAAGCACACCATCTTTCGGGTAGGCGGTACGCGTACCTCCGGACGCGGAAAGTCTCAACCCGGAGGTCTTGACTTTGATTGTCATAGTTGGACTACGACGGGGCATCCGACCATTGCTGATCGGACACCCCTGATTCACCATCTTTCGGGTAGGCGGTACGCGTACCTCCGGACGCGGAAAGTCTCAACCCGGAGGTTCGGACTTAGAGTTTTTCCCATTTAAAAGTTTTTCTCTTAGCCATACTGAAGTCATCACTTGGCGAACGATTGAACTAGGGCGGGTTAATCGTTTATAGGTATCATGTGGTTTGCATGCTCTCTTAGGTTAATGTCATGTGGTTGGCTATCGAGCATGCCCAAGTGATGACTTTGTTTCACGCTTGCTTGATTTCTTCATGATTCCCTGTTATATAGTGTATTCATTCGAGAACAGGGAATCTTTGGTTTTGCTCAACAGGTATTGGATGTCAACTTGGTATCTAGATCGCATTAAGTCTCAACCCGCAGGTTCGGACTTGTATAGTGACATCTTGTTACGGTCTTGAGTCTCAACCCGCAGGTTCGGACTACTTAGTGTTTGATCGAATATAATATGGCAACTTGTGCCTAAGTCTCAACCCGCAGGTTCGGACTTCTGTTTATTTGGCCAATGTATGTATAAGGCAACTTGTGCCTAAGTCTCAACCCGCAGGTTCGGACTTGTGTATTTGTTCGAAGTCATGTATAAGGCAACGTGTGCCTAAGTCTCAACCCGCAGGTTCGGACTTGTTAGTGTTTCGTCAACTTTCATATGGCAACTTGTGCCTAAGTCTCAACCCGCAGGTTCGGACTTGTGTATTTGTTCGAAGTCATGTATAAGGCAACTTGTGCCTAAGTCTCAACCCGCAGGTTCGGACTTGTGTATTTGTTCGAAGTCATGTATAAGGCAACGTGTGCCTAAGTCTCAACCCGCAGGTTCGGACTTGTTAGTGTTTCGTCAACTTTCATATGGCAACTTGTGCCTGAGTCTCAACCCGCAGGTTCGGACTTCTATAGTGTTTCGTCAATTATCATATGGCAACTTGTGCCGAAGTCTCAACCCGCAGGTTCGGACTTCTGGAAGGATCACTTGGCCACTAATGATCCTTCCGCAGGTTCACCTACGGAAACCTTGTTACGACTTTTACTTCCTCTAAATCATCAAGTTCGGTCAACTTCGATAAAGCAGACGCGGTTCACGAGGATCCAGCGAACGATCATCTCCAAAGACCTCACTAAATAATCCATCGGTAGTAGCGACGGGCGGTGTGTACAAAGGGCAGGGACGTATTCAACGCTGGCTGATGACCAGCACTTACTAGAAGTTCCGAGTTCATATGGACCATTGCAATCCATAATCCCTACTAAGTGAGTATTTGAGTGATTTCCCGTTCCTCTCGGAATAGGAGACACGCTGCTACCCACATTGTAGCACGCGTGTAGCCCAGAACATCTAAGGGCATCACGGACCTGTTATCGCTCGATCTCATTTTGCTAAACACAAATTGTCCTGCTAAGCAGCGTACCGTAAGTGCACTTGCGCACACGAACAGCGAAGGTGTCAGGTCATACTCCACCGAAAGGTCCTAACCCGTTCCAATCGGCATCGACGCATTAACGCTGACTGCGTTCTAGTTAGCATATGTGAGTCACGTTCGTTATCGGAATTAACCAGACAAATCAATCCACGAACTAAGAACGGCCATGCACCACTACCCTTAAATTTGAGAAAGAGCTATTAATCTGTCTCACCTCCATAAGTTCGGACCTGGTAAGTTTTCCCGTGTTGAGTCAAATTGAACCGCAAGCTCCATTTCATTGTGGTGCCCTTCCGTCAATTCCTTTAAGTTTCAACTTTGCAACCATACTTCCCCCGGAACCTGACTTTGGTTTCCCGGAAGCTACTGAGAGCACCTGGTTGTAGCGTCTCCCAATTGCTAGTTGGCATCGTTTACGGTTAGAACTAGGGCGGTATCTAATCGCCTTCGATCCTCTAACTTTCGTTCTTGATTAAAGAAAGCATCCTTGACAAATGCCTTCGCTTTAGTTAGTCTTACGACGGTCTACGAATTTCACCTCTCGCGCCGTAATACTAGTGTCCCCAACTACTTCTGTTAATCATTACCTCCGGTCTGAGTACAAACCAATGAAAGATTAGACCAAGGTCGTATTCCATTATTCCATGCAAGATTATTCTAGGGCGTTTGGGCACCCTGCTTTAAGCACTCTAATTTGTTCAAGGTAAACGTGAGCGGTCGAGCTCTATGTTACACTTGCACCCGTTGAAGGGCACACCATGACACAGACTTGGTGCCCTACCACACCATTGAGTCGCAACCAGATTCCGACTTGGCCCACCGACCACGGGTTGACCGGGTCGGCGGAGCCGGACTGTGTTGGACAAGTATCAACTTCGAACGTTTTAACCGCAACAATTTTAATATACGCTAGTGGAGCTGGAATTACCGCGGCTGCTGGCACCAGACTTGCCCTCCACTTGATCCTCGTAGAAGGATTTATGCTCTACTCATTCCAATTATGAAACATCATTAAAGAGTTTCATATTGTTATTTCTCGTCACTACCTCCCCGTCCCGGGATTGGGTAATTTACGCGCCTGCTGCCTTCCTTGGATGTGGTAGCCATTTCTCAGGCTCCCTCTCCGGAATCGAACCCTGATTCCCCGTTACCCGTTGCAACCATGGTAGTCCTCTATACTACCATCCATAGTTGATAGGGCAGATATTTGCGAGATCTGTCGTCGGTGCGAGACCATACGATCAG
Source organism: Anopheles coustani (assembly GCF_943734705.1). NCBI lineage: Eukaryota > Metazoa > Arthropoda > Insecta > Diptera > Culicidae > Anopheles > Anopheles coustani. Next base: position 66,076 of record NW_026525082.1, read on the forward strand.
CATCATTATCCAGACTTCAACTCAATGACACGGAGAACCCGCGATTGGTTTGACTAATAAGTGCACCAGTTCCCGCGAGGGTCCTGGCATGTTGCATGTATTAGCTCTAGATTTTCCACAGTTATCCAAGTAACTAGGTTGATGATCTCGTAAATTATAGCTGTTATACTGAGCCTTATGCGGTTTCACATTAAATCTGTTTGTACTTAGACATGCATGGCTTAACCTTTGAGACGAGCGTATATTACTGGTAGGATCAACCAGAATTCCGACTTTGCGTTCGAATGTTCATTGTCCCATTGCACCCGGAGGAGCAAACACCACGTTCTATATGTTGTCAAGTCCGGTAGCACACGGGAGGCGAGCCCCCGTGCGAACCTCATTGCCCTCGTATCACACACACCCGATGCACCGGACAGGCACTTGAGCGGCATTCGACTCCGCTAAGCGCACGTGCGCCCGATTGTGCATGCGCTGACGGGGCCTTCATACCCCTACCACAGCGACCTTATGCCAAACTTCCATGAATACTTAGGTGAGCTGACAAGGGCCTTCATTTCCCTACCATCAACTAAAGGACACGCTAGGCGCGTCCGATCATTGCAACTGCGGGGCTTTCATACCCCAATCACCACAGTACGCAATTCACCAGAGTTTAATCACAACCCTCCCGGACATGGCACACTATTAACTTGCAACAAAACTTAGTGTGTGCCGGGCACATCGGTTCCACAAAATCATTCCCGATGTACCCCAATTGGGGTTGTGAACGCATCCATGGTCCTCTGACACACCCAACCAAGCGTGGATACTACATACCTCAAACACCCAGTACACTAACAGACAAATCAATATATGGTTGCTTTCCCCCAGACATTTGCCAATCACTTGGCACCCGGACGGGAACTCGCTCCTGATTGCGCCATTGCCACCCATTTGCCAAGAGCGAGTTCTGTATGTAGATTTCATTTGGAAAGACAACCGTGTACTGGATATTCTATCCGACGATTACAGATGACGAGTACGAGACTCGACTACACTCACGGATAATACATTTTGGGTCGAGATTGCTTTCGGGGTTTTCGATTGGTCTTGCGCTTGTAAACGTATAACTTTGACTTGTGGTAACTTCGGTATGTTAGTCGATCACGTGGTTGTGAACTGGGTAAGGGTGGGCAATCTGTTCACTTGCACTCTGGGTAGGAATATGGTGAGCGCTATAGGTTAAAGATCATGGTATGGTTCCATCGTGATGACTTTCGCTAGATAGTAGTATGTTTGGATAGTTATAACGTTTTTGGCCATTTGTTCATAGTGTTCGGTCCATTGAGGAATTCGATTGGTCTTTGCTTCACACACGTGGTCGATCACTTGGATGTGAACTAGGGTGAGAATAAGGTGTTCACTAGTGCTCTTAGGTTTTGGATCAGTACTGAGCACTTGATTGGTTTCGCATAATATGTATCCATAGTGATGACTCTTTCCAGCTTAAGATTTCGTTACCAGTTTCGAATCCTCCCCACGTTCGCTTTTACTTGGTTAGGTTTTCGAGTGTAGATTTGAAAGCAATCTCATGTATGTATCCCATCTGATATAAGCCACTGACAGTTCATGTCACCTCGTTCAACTCTCGCTGGGTCACAGAAGTATGTTACTGCGCCCATTATCCCTACTCGGATAGGTTCGGTTCGTTCGTTTTATACTACGGTGAGTAAACTCAATTTGTGCATCGCATAGCCATGGAAAGCAAGCTTTCGCGGGCCTCTTCGACTGTTTTGATACGAGCTGTGCCCGTGATGCTTGTCATCCCAGGATACTAGACCCCTTTGGACGACCGCATGACCATCAGAAAGTAAATTCCACGTTCGATTTGGGGTGTGAACCCCGAACATAAAGTTTTTGTGTAGAACCACGAGGGCTCTATAGTACCGATTCTCTCGGTACGCTTGGTCCGTGTTCCTTTATGTTCGTACTCTTGTGAATAAGATTCACGTTCGTTTTGGGATATTTGCTACTGTCACCGTTTGAGTACTATGGGGCTTGAACCCCTAACATAAAGTCTTTGTGTAGAACCACGAGGGTTCTATAGTACCGATTCTCTCGGTACGCTTGGTCCGTGTTCCTTTATGTTCGTACTCTTGTGTGTATAATATTCATGTTCGGTTTGGGATATTTGCTACTTTCACCAGGGTCCCGTTCTTCATACAAGTCTGCCTTGCTAATGTGGTAACTTTATAGTGTAGTTCTGACATCCCAATTTTGGGACTTAGCCGATTTTTCGTATATTTCCATATGACCCATAGGGTCCCTTTCTTCATACAAGCTTGCCTAGGGCGATCGGTCAAAACTTGTCTTACTATTCGATTGGTCTTCGCACTTTCACCCTAGGCAGTTCGCCTAGGTCTGTCTTCTTGAGGAGGCCAAAACCCGAAATAAGGAGGTTCGGCCGACCCTGAAACCTCCCCTGTCTGAACTACACTAACCCGATTTTTCAGGGTCCTCAGCGCCATACAACTTTGCCTAGGTCACTTGTACTCTTGACTTAGGCCATCCGACTTGGTCCGTGTTTCTTCCTAGGGTTCACCTAGGTACTTTGCCTTGCTTGATGTGGTAACTTTTTAGTGTAGTTCAGACATCCTAATTTTGGGACTTAGCCGATTTTTCATGTATTTCCATATGACCCATAGGGTCCCTTTCTTCATACAAGCTTGCCTAGGGCGATCGGTCAAAACTTGTCTTACTATTCGATTGGTCTTCGCACTTTCACCCTAGGCAGTTCGCCTAGGTCTGTCTTCTTGAGGAGGCCAAAACCCGAAATAAGGAGGTCCAGCCGACCCTGAAACCTCCCCTGTCTTAAGTACACTAACCCGATTTTTCATGGTCCTTAGCGCCATACAACTTTGCCTAGGTCACTTGTACTCTTGACTTAGGCCATCTGACTTGGTCCGTGTTTCTTCCTAGGGTTCACCTAGGTACTTTGCCTTGCTTGATGTGGTAACTTTTTAGTGTAGTTCAGACATCCCAATTTTGGGACTTAGCCGATTTTTCATGTATTTCCATATGACCCATAGGGTCCCTTTCTTCATACAAGCTTGCCTAGGGCGATCGGTCAAAACTTGTCTTACTATTCGATTGGTCTTCGCACTTTCACCCTAGGCAGTTTGCCTAGGTCTGTCTTCTTGAGGAGGCCAAAACCCGAAATAAGGAGGTTCAGCCGACCCAGAAACCTCCCCTGTCTGAACTACACTAACCCGATTTTTCAGGGTCCTCAGCGCCATACAACTTTGCCTAGGTCACTTGTACTCTTGACTTAGGCCATCTGACTTGGTCCGTGTTTCTTCCTAGGGTTCACCTAGGTACTTTGCCTTGCTTGCTGTGGTAACTTTTTAGTGTAGTTCAGACATCCCAATTTTGGGACTTAGCCGATTTTTCATGTATTTCCATATGACCCATAGGGTCCCTTTCTTCATACAAGCTTGCCTAGGGCGATCGGTCAAAACTTGTCTTACTATTCGATTGGTCTTCGCACTTTCACCCTAGGCAGTTTGCCTAGGTGTAGCTTCTTGAGGAGGTCAAAACCCAAAATAAGGAGGTTCAGCCGACCCAAAAACCTCCCCTGTCTAAACTACACTAACCAGATTTTTCAGGGTCCTCACCGTCATACAACTTTGCCTAGGTCACTTGTTCTCTTGACTTAGGCCATCTGACTTGGTCCGTGTTTCTTGCTAGGGTTCACCTAGGTACTTTGCCTTGCTTGATGTGGTAACTTTTTAGTGTAGTTCAGACATCCCAATTTTGGGACTTAGCCGATTTTTCATGTATTTCCATATGACCCATAGGGTCCCTTTCTTCATACAAGCTTGCCTAGGGCGATCGGTCAAAACTTGTCTTACTATTCCATTGGTCTTCGCACTTTCACCCTAGGCAGTTTGCCTAGGTGTAGCTTCTTGAGGAGGTCAAAACCCAAAATAAGGAGGTTCAGCCGACCCAAAAACCTCCCCTGTCTAAACTACACTAACCAGATTTTTCAGGGTCCTCACCGTCATACAACTTTGCCTAGGTCACTTGCACTCTTGACTTAGGCCATCTGACTTGGTCCGTGTTTCTTGCTAGGGTTCACCTAGGTACTTTGCCTTGCTTGATGTGGTAACTTTTTAGTGTAGTTCAGACATCCCAATTTTGGGACTTAGCCGATTTTTCATGTATTTCCATATGACCCATAGGGTCCCTTTCTTCATACAAGCTTGCCTAGGGCGATCGGTCAAAACTTGTCTTACTATTCGATTGGTCTTCGCTCTTTCACCCTAGGCAGTTTGCCTAGGTGTAGCTTCTTGAGGAGGTCAAAACCCAAAATAAGGAGGTTCAGCCGACCCAAAAACCTCCCCTGTCTAAACTACACTAACCAGATTTTTCAGGGTCCTCACCGTCATACAACTTTGCCTAGGTCACTTGCACTCTTGACTTAGGCCATCTGACTTGGTCCGTGTTTCTTGCTAGGGTTCACCTAGGTAGTTTGCCTTGCTTGATGTGGTAACTTTTTAGTGTAGTTCTGACATCCCAATTTTGGGACTTAGCCGATTTTTCATGTATTTCCATATGACCCTTAGGGTCCCTTTCTTCATACAAGCTTGCCTAGGGCGATCGGTCAAAACTTGTCTTACTATTCGATTGGTCTTCGCACTTTCACCCTAGGCAGTTTGCCTAGGTGTAGCTTCTTGATGAGGCCAAAACCCAAAATAAGGGGGTTCGGCCGACTCAAAAACCTACCCTGTCTAAACTACACTAACCAGATTTTTCAGGGTCCTCAGCGCCATACAACTTTGCCTAGGTCACTTGTTCTATTGACTTAGGCCATCTGATTTGGTCCGTGTTTCTTCCTAGGGTTCACCTAGGTACTTTGCCTTGCTTGGTGTGGTAACTTTTTAGTGTAGTTCTGACATCCTCATTTTGGGACTTAGCCGATTTTTCGTAAAATACCATATGACCCATATGGGTCCTTTCCTTCATATAAGTTTGCCTTGCTTGGTATGGTAACATTTGAGTGTAGTTCTGACATCCCCATTTTGGGACTTAGCCGATTTTTCGTAAAATACCATATGACCCATCAGGGTCCTTTGCTTCATATAAGTTTGCCTTGCTTGGTGTGGTAACATTTGAGTGTAGTTCTGACATCACCATTTTGGGACTTAGCCGATTTTTCAATCAATACCATATGACCCATCAGGGTCCTTTGCTTCATATAAGTTTGCCTTGCTTGGTGTGGTAACATTTGAGTGTAGTTCTGACATCCCCATTTTGGGACTTAGCCGATTTTTCGTAAAATACCATATGACCCATCAGGGTCCTTGCCTTCATATAAGTTTGCCTTGCTTGGTGTGGTAACATTTGAGTGTAGTTCTGACATCATCATTTTGGGACTTAGCCGATTTTTCGTAAAATACCATATGACCCATATGGGTCCTTTGCTTCATATAAGTTTGCCTTGCTTGGTGTGGTAACATTTGAGTGTAGTTCTGACATCATCATTTTGGGACTTAGCCGATTTTTCGTAAAATACCATATGACCCATCAGGGTCCTTTCCTTCATATAAGTTTGCCTTGCTTGGTGTGGTAACTTTTTAGTGTAGTTCTGACATCCCCATTTTGGGACTTAGCCGATTTTTCGTAAAATACCATATGACCCATCAGGGTCCTTGCCTTCATATAAGTTTGCCTTGCTTGGTGTGGTAACATTTGAGTGTAGTTCTGACATCATCATTTTGGGACTTAGCCGATTTTTCGTAAAATACCATATGACCCATATGGGTCCTTTGCTTCATATAAGTTTGCCTTGCTTGGTGTGGTAACATTTGAGTGTAGTTCTGACATCATCATTTTGGAACTTAGCCGATTTTTCGTAAAATACCATATGACCCATCAGGGTCCTTTCCTTCATATAAGTTTGCCTTGCTTGGTGTGGTAACTTTTTAGTGTAGTTCTGACATCCCCATTTTGGGACTTAGCCGATTTTTCGTAAAATACCATATGACCCATCAGGGTCCTTGCCTTCATATAAGTTTGCCTTGCTTGGTGTGGTAACATTTGAGTGTAGTTCTGACATCATCATTTTGGGACTTAGCCGATTTTTCGTAAAATACCATATGACCCATATGGGTCCTTTGCTTCATATAAGTTTGCCTTGCTTGGTGTGGTAACATTTGAGTGTAGTTCTGACATCATCATTTTGGAACTTAGCCGATTTTTCGTAAAATACCATATGACCCATCAGGGTCCTTTCCTTCATATAAGTTTGCCTTGCTTGGTGTGGTAACTTTTTAGTGTAGTTCTGACATCCCCATTTTGGGACTTAGCCGATTTTTCGTAAAATACCATATGACCCATCAGGGTCCTTTCCTTCATATAAGTTTGCCTTGCTTGGTGTGGTAACTTTTTAGTGTAGTTCTGACATCCCCATTTTGGGACTTAGCCGATTTTTCGTAAAATACCATATGACCCATCAGGGTCCTTGCCTTCATATAAGTTTGCCTTGCTTGATGTGGTAACATTTGAGTGTAGTTCTGACATCCCCATTTTGGGACTTAGCCGATTTTTCGTAAAATACCATATGACCCATCAGGGTCCTTGCCTTCATATAAGTTTGCCTTCCTTGGTGTGGTAACATATGAGTGTAGTTCAGACATCCCCATTTTGGGACTTAGCCGATTTTTCGTAAAATACCATATGACCCATCAGGGTCCTTTGCTTCATATAAGTTTGCCTTGCTTGGTGTTGTAACCTTTGAGTGTAGTTCTGACACCATCATTTTGGGACTTAGCCGATTTTTCGTAAAATACCATATGACCCATCAGGGTCCTTTGCTTCATATAAGTTTGCCTTGCTTGATGTGGTAACATTTGAGTGTAGTTCTGACATCCCCATTTTGGGACTTAGCCGATTTTTCGTAAAATACCATATGACCCATCAGGGTCCTTTGCTTCATATAAGTTTGCCTTGCTTGATGTGGTAACATTTGAGTGTAGTTCTGACATCCCCATTTTGGGACTTAGCCGATTTTTCGTAAAATACCATATGACCCATCAGGGTCCTTGCCTTCATATAAGTTTGCCTTGCTTGGTGTGGTAACATATGAGTGTAGTTCAGACATCCCCATTTTGGGACTTAGCCGATTTTTCGTAAAATACCATATGACCCATCAGGGTCCTTTGCTTCATATAAGTTTGCCTTGCTTGGTGTTGTAACCTTTGAGTGTAGTTCTGACACCATCATTTTGGGACTTAGCCGATTTTTCGTAAAATACCATATGACCCATCAGGGTCCTTTGCTTCATATAAGTTTGCCTTGCTTGATGTGGTAACATTTGAGTGTAGTTCTGACATCCCCATTTTGGGACTTAGCCGATTTTTCGTAAAATACCATATGACCCATCAGGGTCCTTGCCTTCATATAAGTTTGCCTTGCTTGGTGTGGTAACATTTGAGTGTAGTTCTGACATCCCCATTTTGGGACTTAGCCGATTTTTCGTAAAATACCATATGACCCATCAGGGTCCTTGCCTTCATATAAGTTTGCCTTGCTTGGTGTGGTAACATTTGAGTGTAGTTCTGACATCCCCATTTTGGGACTTAGCCGATTTTTCGTAAAATACCATATGACCCATCAGGGTCCTTTGCTTCATATAAGTTTGCCTTGCTTGGTGTGGTAACATTTGAGTGTAGTTCTGACATCCCCATTTTGGGACTTAGCCGATTTTTCGTAAAATACCATATGACCCATCAGGGTCCTTTGCTTCATATAAGTTTGCCTTGCTTGGTGTTGTAACCTTTGAGTGTAGTTCTGACATCATCATTTTGGGACTTAGCCGATTTTTCGTAAAATACCATATGACCCATCAGGGTCCTTGCCTTCATATAAGTTTGCCTTGCTTGATGTGGTAACATTTGAGTGTAGTTCTGACATCCCCATTTTGGGACTTAGCCGATTTTTCGTAAAATACCATATGACCCATCAGGGTCCTTTGCTTCATATAAGTTTGCCTTGCTTGGTGTGGTAACATTTGAGTGTAGTTCTGACATCCCCATTTTGGGACTTAGCCGATTTTTCGTAAAATACCATATGACCCATCAGGGTCCTTTCCTTCATATAAGTTTGCCTTGCTTGGTGTTGTAACCTTTGAGTGTAGTTCTGACATCATCATTTTGGGACTTAGCCGATTTTTCGTAAAATACCATATGACCCATCAGGGTCCTTGCCTTCATATAAGTTTGCCTTGCTTGGTGTGGTAACATTTGAGTGTAGTTCTGACATCCCCATTTTGGGACTTAGCCGATTTTTCAATCAATACCATATGACCCATCAGGGTCCTTGCCTTCATATAAGTTTGCCTTGCTTGGTGTGGTAACATTTGAGTGTAGTTCTGACATCCCCATTTTGGGACTTAGCCGATTTTTCGTAAAATACCATATGACCCATCAGGGTCCTTTGCTTCATATAAGTTTGCCTTGCTTGGTGTTGTAACCTTTGAGTGTAGTTCTGACATCATCATTTTGGGACTTAGCCGATTTTTCGTAAAATACCATATGACCCATCAGGGTCCTTGCCTTCATATAAGTTTGCCTTGCTTGATGTGGTAACATTTGAGTGTAGTTCTGACATCCCCATTTTGGGACTTAGCCGATTTTTCGTAAAATACCATATGACCCATCAGGGTCCTTTGCTTCATATAAGTTTGCCTTGCTTGGTGTGGTAACATTTGAGTGTAGTTCTGACATCATCATTTTGGGACTTAGCCGATTTTTCGTAAAATACCATATGACCCATATGGGTCCTTTGCTTCATATAAGTTTGCCTTGCTTGGTGTGGTAACATTTGAGTGTAGTTCTGACATCCCCATTTTGGGACTTAGCCGATTTTTCAATCAATACCATATGACCCATCAGGGTCCTTTGCTTCATATAAGTTTGCCTTGCTTGGTGTGGTAACATTTGAGTGTAGTTCTGACATCCCCATTTTGGGACTTAGCCGATTTTTCGTAAAATACCATATGACCCATCAGGGTCCTTGCCTTCATATAAGTTTGCCTTGCTTGGTGTGGTAACACATGAGTGTAGTTCTGACATCCCCATTTTGGGACTTAGCCGATTTTTCGATCCATCCTATATGACCCATCAGGGTCCTTTTTCTTCATATAAGTTTCCCAAGACTTAGTGCTTTTTACCTTTGGACACCAATATCACCCTTACGGGTTTCTTTGATCTTCTCACTTTGTATTGACCAAATGTAGGTCTTGCCATGCCAAACATATAATTGTTCTACACCAAGTCTCTATCTCGTACCGCCAGCTCGGTACATTCGATCAACCTGCCCTTAAGGCACCCGGGACTTAGCCATTTTTTCACATTTTTCATGATTTTGAGGCAACTTTTCTCGACTTTGTCACCTTATATCACCAAGATCCTTTCCCTTTAGCGCTTCACTCTGTTCCAATGATATTTAGCGCTGACTATCACCTTTCTATCGCTGAGCTCAACTTCTTATTCGGTGCCATAGAGCCAGAGATATTTGGTGTATGCTGTTATAAGGGAAGTTTGTCACTTTTTCAAAGGCCCACTTTGGGACGCCCATATCTCACCTTCACGTATCTTCGATCTTCTTGTCGTCTATGGACGAAACTTAGGTCTTGTATTGGCCAACTTATAAATGTTCTACGGCCAAGCCGTATCTCTTACCGCCAGCCCGGTATTCATGGACTTAGTCGGATTTTCACCTCTCGTGGTAACAATTTCTGACTTTGACTCACAATAACACCCGAACGGTCACATGCTAGCGCTTTGCTTGGTAGGAATTATAGTTAGCGCTACCTTTTCTCTTTCCATCGATACCTTGTTCGTTCCATTCCGTGCCATACAGCCGAAGTTATGATGTTTCCCGTTTTCCATATCATGTGGAGCTTATGCTCTGGGAAAACCATCTAACACCTGTACCACCCTTTTGGGTACCACCGATCTCGTCACTATGTTCGGGCCAAATATAGGTTATAACATGCCCAACATATAATTGTTCTACACCAAGTCTCTATCTCTTACCGCCTGCTCGGTATTTTACTCGTAAGTCCAAATTTCACAACTTGTACTTTTTGGCCCAATGTACTCGAGTTTCAATTTTGGTAACATTTTTCGACTTTGACACTTAATAACTTCCAAATCATGCTAGTTAGCGCTTTGCTTTCTTCTAGTCGTATCTAGCGCTGGGTGTTACCTTTCCAAAACATATCCTAGCTTAACAATCCATGCCATACAGCCGGAGCTATACGGTGCACAAGTCAAATCCATTTTAGCCATGTTTCATTTTTGCCAATTTTTGACCACTCGTATCACCCTTCCAGAGTGGTCCGATCTTCTCGCTGTCTATGGACGACTTTTAGGTCTCGTAGAGGCAAACTTATAAGTATTCTACGTCAACCCGCTATCTCTTACCGCCTGCTCGGTATTCTTGGTCTTGTGTGATTTTTGGAAATTTTGGTATTATTTTTCCACTTTGTCGCTTAATAACTCAGTTTTGCTCAACACTTAGCGCTTCGGTTGTTTGGGATTATAGTTAGCGCTCGGTTCGACCTTTCCAACACTGATCTTAGCTTGTCGATCCGTTCCATACAGCCTGAGTTATTCGCGATACCGTGTTTCAACCCATTTCTCAAGTCTCGTTTTGGTCCAACTTTGAACCAGCCATATCACCCTGATGGGTACCTCCGATCTTCTCGCTCTATATTGGCCAAAGTTAGGTCTTGTGGTAACGTACTTATGATTGTTCTACGCCGTGTTCGTAGCTCTTATCGTTCGCCCGCTATTTTCGATCATAAGGTGAATTTTCGCCTCTAAACCACCATTTTTCACCTTTGCCCTCTAATATGACCGACTTGCTCAACACCTAGCGCTTCGCTTGGTAGGACACATAGCTAGCGCTCGTCAAGACCTTTCCAACGCATATCCAAGCTTTCCGATCCGAGCCATACAGCCTGAGCTATAGGCGATACCGTTTTTCCCATTTTCTTGGTCACATGCACTTTAGGGTACCCCTTTTTGCCTTTGACCCTTAATACCTCCTCCGGGTCACTAGTAGGCGCTCAGCTTGGTAGGAAACATAGCTAGAGCAGGCCTTCACCTTTCCAAAACTGCCTCAAGTGTACCGATCCGACATCTAGAACCAAAGTTATGGTCATTCCTATCATGCTCTACTTTCATGGTCAACCTCCACCAAGCACACCTAGGTTGGACCAACTTTCACCAACTCATCTCGAACCCCAAATTTGCTTCGACCTACTAGGTTTCCCTAGTAAAGTGGTCAAAACATCCATTACAACACGACTGGTCTTTCTGGTGGTCGACCTAGGCGACTTTGTTCGACGACCACCACCCCATGGAACTAAAAGACGTCCCTTGATACGGACCACCGATACATTTTCCGGCCTGTCTAAACTACACTCATCGAAATTTTTTTGGGTCCCCACCGTCATACAAGTTTGCCTAGGTCAAGTTTTTCTTCCGGATCGGCCGCGGACCTCACTTTTCATTATCTAGGGAGGCCATAGGGCCCCAAAAGGGGTTTTTTAAAATTTTCGACACTTTCGACTTCGGTCGGATTTTTTCCGATTTTGGTCCGACCTAGGGACTTGGTGGTCCAAGGAGCCTCGGGACCAAACTTTTTTCTCAAGGGTCCCTACCTCCATACAACTTTGCCTAGGTCAATTTTTTGTTCCAAATCGACCGCGGATTTCACTTTTCAATATCTGGGGCTCGTGTAGAGTCCGAATATGAGGTTTTCTCATTTTTCGACATTTTCGACTTTTTTGGGATTTTTTCGGGTTTTTCGACCTAGGGGTCCGCCGAACAAATTTTGGGTCAAAAATTTTTATTGAACTAGTCGAAAGTACGCAAAAAGATAAGACTTTTTGCCGAAGACACCATGCCCCGGAACCGACTCCTTCCCCTTCAAAATTGAGGACAAACGTGATTTTTGAAACTTTTCCTTAGGGAGCCCAAGACTTAGAAAATTTTCAAATTCTTGATTTTTCGATTGCGAGCTAGCGCTTTGCGGTCTTCGGCAATGTTGTAGATCTCGACGAGATAAGACTTTTTGGTCAACGGACATTTTGCCCTCCGACCCCTCCTTCCCCCCGCAAATCGCCCCCCAAAGTGCAATTTTTGCATTTTCACCTCTTTGCACGCACTGTTCGGCCCAAATGGCCACTTTCTATGGGTCTGAGCGCTTTGCGGTCTTCGGCAAACTTTTAGAGCGTACCAAGCCCTAATTATAATTCTTCTACACCACCTTCGTACCTCTTCATCCCTGGCCGCTATTCGCGTACCAAGGTAATTTTTGTTCATTTTGTCAACATTTTTCATCTTTGACTGCTTATATCGGCCTTGCCATGAACCGATAGCGCTTCGCTGTGTTTTAACGTAAGTTAGTACTGCTCAATACCTTTCCAAATCATGTCTTAGATTGTCATTTGCTTGCATACAGCCGGAGCTATGAGCGATACCGTAAAAAGTACCGAAACTTGGAAAAATCCTTTGATCGCCCATATCCCCCCTTTGGGGGCCAGATATCGAAAAAAGTTCTGATTCAAAAAGTTGCGCATTAACGTGTTCTAGTTATGCCTAGAACATTTCACTTCGCTAGCTGGCCTGCAACTTAGCCGTAATTGGGATTTTAGGGTGTTCTTGGAGGGCCCATTTCCTGCGACATGGTATCTTTTGGGCCCAATGTTTCTCTAATATCTCCACGAGTTTTCCAGATAGCCTTTTCAAACTTTCAGGGTGCCTAGAACACCTCAAGACCTTTCCAACGCTATGCCATTTGCCTCGCTCGGACATCTACAGCCAAAGTTATTCGAGGTACACGGTACCTTACCCTGTTTTCTCAGTACTTGGTCGAAAATTTCGATCAGCCATATGACCGACTTGGACAACCCTGAGCGGGTTGGCCCCATATAACTAAACTTTCGTCTCGTGGAGGCAAACTTATAAATGTTCTACGTCAACTCGCTATCTCGTACCGCCTTGACGGTATACTTGGTCCAAGGGCCATTTCCAGCGACTTGGTCGCAATTTCGCTCTAAGATTCGCTAATACCTTCGTCCGTGGACATGGTGATTTTTTGTTCGTATTTTTCCTTGATAGTCCCACTCAAGACTATTCCATACCAGAGCCAAGCGTCCCGCTAAGTGCCATACAGCCTGAGCAGTAATTCATGAAAGGTACCTCTACCAGTTTTTGCCATACTTGGGAACAAACTTTGTATCGCCCATATCTCCACTTTGGAGGCCAGTCAGCGTCTTGGCCCCATATACTTTTTTGTTGGTCATACTATGCACCAAATATAATTGTTCTACGCCAACTTGCTATCTCTTCTCCAACTTGCCGTTATTCTTGGTCCAAGACCCATTTCATTCGTTTTCGGACCCAGTTTGCTATATGTTTCACTAATAGCTTCGTCCATGGACATGCTGATTTTCTATTTGTATTTTTCCTAGATAGTCCCACTCAAGACAATTCTAAATCACACCGGAACTTGTCGCTCGGTGGCAAACTGACCGAGTTATAATTCATGAAAGGTACCTCAACTTGGTACACCACGTGGTCGGCCCAAACCATAAACCGACCAAACGACCGACTTGGAGCACCTCGACCGGGTTGCCCCCATATAATGAAAGTTGCGTCTCTACACGCCCAACTTATGAATATTCTACGCCAAGTCGCTATCTCTTACCGGTAAGCCGGTATTCACCTTCCAAGGGTGATTTTGGTCAAGTGCCATTTCCTGCGACTTGGTCCCCGAATTGGACCATCAACACCTAATATCTCCGTGGTCTTTCAACTCAGCCTCATGAAACTTTCAGGGTAGATAGGTCTCCCCAAGACCTTTCCAACGGTGAGCCGTTTGCCTCGCTCGGCCATCTACAGCCGAAGTTATTAATGGTACTTGGTACCTTACCCTGTTTTTTCCATACTTGTTCGTACTTGGGTACAAACTTTGGATCGCCCATATCTCCACTTTGGAGGCCAGCCAGCACCTTGGCCCCATATACTTTTTTGTTGGTCATGCCATGCACCAAATATAATTGTTCTACGCCAACTTGCTATCTCTTCTCCAACTTGCCGTTATTCTTGGTCCAATTCCCATTTCATTCGTTTTTGGACCCATTTTGCTATATGTTTCACTAATAGCTTCGGCCATGGACATGCTGATTTTCTATTTGTATTTTTCCTAGATAGTCCCACTCAAGACAATTCTAAATCACACCGGAACTTGTCGCTCGGTGGCAAACTGACCGAGTTATAATTCATGAAAGGTACCTCAACTTGGTACACCACGTGGTCGGCCCAAACCATAAACCGACCAAACGACCGACTTGGAGCACCTCGACCGGGTTGCCCCCATATAATGAAAGTTGCGTCTCTACACGCCCAACTTATGAATATTCTACGCCAAGTCGCTATCTCTTACCGGTAAGCCGGTATTCACCTTCCAAGGGTGATTTTGGTCAAGTGCCATTTCCTGCGACTTGGTCCCCGAATTGGACCATCATCACCTAATATCTCCGTGGTCTTTCAACTCAGCCTCATGAAACTTTCAGGGTAGATAGGTCTCCCCAAGACCTTTCCAACGGTGAGCCGTTTGCCTCGCTCGGCCATCTACAGCCGAAGTTATTAATGGTACTTGGTACCTTACCCTGTTTTTTCCATACTTGTTCGTACTTGGGTACAAACTTTGGATCGCCCATATCTCCACTTTGGAGGCCAGCCAGCACCTTGGCCCCAGATACTTTTTTGTTGGTCATGCCATGCACCAAATATAATTGTTCTACGCCAACTTGCTATCTCTTCTCCAACTTGCCGTTATTCTTGGTCCAATTCCCATTTCATTCGTTTTTGGACCCATTTTGCTATATGTTTCACTAATAGCTTCGGCCATGGACAAGCTGATTTTCGATTGGTATTTTTCCTTGATAGTCCCACTCAAGACCATTCCAAAACACACCGCAGCTTGTCGCTCGGTGGCAAACTGACCAAGTTATAATTCATGAAAGGTACCTCAACTTGGCACACCACGTGGTCGGCCCAAACCATAAACCAACCAAACGACCGACTTGGAGCACCCTGACCGGGTTGGCCCCATATAATAAAAGTTGCGTCTCTACACGCCCAACTTATGAATATTCTACGCCAAGTCGCTATCTCTTACCGGTAAGCCGGTATTCACCTTCCAAGGGTGATTTTGGTCAAGCGCCATTTCCTGCGACTTGGTCCCCGAATTGGACCATCATCACCTAATATCTCCGTGGTCTTTCAACTCAGCCTCATGAAACTTTCAGGGTAGATAGGTCTCCCCAAGACCTTTCCAACGGTGAGCCGTTTGCCTCGCTCGGCCATCTACAGCCGAAGTTATTAATGGTACTTGGTACCTTACCCTGTTTTTTCCATACTTGTTCGTACTTGGGTACAAACTTTGGATCGCCCATATCTCCACTTTGGAGGCCAGCCAGCACCTTGGCCCCATATACTTTTTTGTTGGTGATACCATGCACCAAATATAATTGTTCTACGCAAGCTTGCTATCTCTTCTCCAACTTGCGGTTATTTTTGACTCAAGTCCCATTTCCATAGTTTTTGGTACCAATTTGCTCTATGTTTCGCTAATAGCTTCGCCCAAGGACTTTGTGATTTTTTGTTCGCATTTTTCCTAAATAGTCCCACTCAAGACTATTCCAAATCACACCTTAGCTTGTCGCTCAGTGCCATACAGTTAGAGTTTTAATTCATGAAAGGTACATCACCTTGGTACACCACGTGGTCGGTCCAAACCATCAACCAACCATATGACCGACTTCGAGTCGAGCTAGCGGCTAGGCTCAATATAATGAAATGCGTGTCTTGATGCGGGCTACTGACGGTCTGAACAATGTAGCTCGCTAGCTCGTCTCTAAACTTGTGTTTTGGTCGAATATTGGGTGTTCATGTACCACTTCGGGTAACATGGACTTTGGTGCAACTTTACCACTTGTGCACTTAATAACTTCCCGGTCATTCAAGTCTTTGCCTTCATACTTTCAGGGTAGTTAGGTCTCGTCGAGACCTTTCCATACATATGCCAAACTCATCGATCGGACATCTATAGCCCGAGTTATTCGCGGTACACCGTACCTTACCCTGTTTTTTCCTCAATTGGGTACAAACCTTGGAACACCCATATCGCCCCTTTAGAGACTAGCTGGCACGTTGGCCTCATATAATGATAAGTGCACCTCAACTAGGGCTACTGACGGTCAGAACATTTCAACTTGCTAGCTCGGGCCCACACTTGTGTTTTTCTCGAATATATGGTTCAAGTGTGCCACTTTGGGCACTTTTGGACATTTTGTCCCCACACAACTTTCTTGCCTTGGTAGATAGGGTCTTGTGATCTTGGGCAAAAAGATGCACCAAGATAAAGTCTAACTTTCGTTCTTGTACCGCAAAGCGCTATCTCAAACACCCGAGGAGATAGAAAGTGATTATGTTCGGTATATCGGTCTTCCATGGCCTACTATGGTAAACCCCTGCAGGTATGCAACCGAAGGTGCTTGGTACATGTATTTGGTGCAATATCGGTGCAAAGTAGGTGTTTCCTTGATCGGGCTATAACTTTCTTGGTTGATGTTGGATTGCTTTGCGGTCTTCGGGGGATAGTTAGGGAACATGTTGGCCAACATTTCCTTATTCCTCAGCCTGGCCGTACCTCTTACCGTCTAGGCGGTATACATGCTCTAAGTTGGAACTTGTGTTCCTTTGGGTAACTTCTCTGACTTTGACGCTTAATAACTTCCGTTCATATGCAGTCTAAGCTCTGCAACTCTCAGGAAAGCTTGTACTACTCATTTCCTTACCATATCAGTCTTTGGCTTGTCGATCCGATGTCTACAGCCTTACTTATTCACGTTCCCTGTAGAGGTAGGTTTTTGCCCATTTTCCAGTTCATGTGGTAACATTCCCGGACTTTGCCGGCTTTCTCTTCATGTGGTAACTTGCTTGCTCATGTGGTAACTTGATAGTGTATTTCCGACAGACCCAATCTCGGACTTAGCCGATTTTTCTCTTCATATTATATGGATCCATCACTAGGCCATCTTGCTTGCTCATGTGGTAACTTGGAAGTGTATTTCTGACAGACCCAATCTGGGACTTAGCCGATTTTTCTCTTCATATCATATGGATCCATCACTAGGCCATCTTGCTTGCTTGTGTGGTAACTTGATAGTGTATGTCTGACAGACCCAATCTGGGACTTAGCCGATTTTTCTCTTCATATCATATGGATCCATCACTAGGCCATCTTGCTTGCTTGTGTGGTAACTTGGAAGTGTATTTCTGACAGACCCAATCTGGGACTTAGCCGATTTTTCTCTTCATATTATATGGATCCTGGACTTAGCCGATTTTTCTCTTCATATCATATGGATCCATCACTAGGCCGTCTTGCTTGCTTGTGTGGTAACTTGGAAGTGTATTTCTGACAGACCCAATCTGGGACTTAGCCGATTTTTCTCTTCATATCATATGGATCC
Organism: Anopheles coustani; assembly: GCF_943734705.1. Classification (NCBI taxonomy): domain Eukaryota; kingdom Metazoa; phylum Arthropoda; class Insecta; order Diptera; family Culicidae; genus Anopheles; species Anopheles coustani. The sequence goes on from NW_026525082.1 coordinate 83,678, forward strand.
ATCACTAGGCCATCTTGCTTGCTTGTGTGGTAACTTGGAAGTGTATTTCTGACAGACCCAATCTGGGACTTAGCCGATTTTTCTCTTCATATTATATGGATCCTGGACTTAGCCGATTTTTCTCTTCATATCATATGGATCCATCACTAGGCCATCTTGCTTGCTTGTGTGGTAACTTGGAAGTGTATTTCTGACAGACCCAATCTGGGACTTAGCCGATTTTTCTCTTCATATTATATGGATCCTGGACTTAGCCGATTTTTCTCTTCATATCATATGGATCCATCATTAGGCCATCTTGCTTGCTTGTGTGGTAACTTGATAGTGTATTTCCGACAGACCCAATCTCGGACTTAGCCGATTTTTCTCTTCATATTATATGGTTCCATCACTAGGCCATCTTGCTTGCTTGTGTGGTATCTTGAAAGTGTATGTCTGACAGACCCAATCTCGGACTTAGCCGATTTTTCTCTTCATATAATATGGATCCTGGACTTAGCCTGTTATTAGGTTATTATATATGGATCCTGGACTTAGCCGATTATTAGGTTATTATATATGGATCCTGGACTTAGCCGATTTTTCTCTTCATATAATATGGATCCGGGACTTAGCCGATTATTAGGTTATTATATATGGATCCTGGACTTAGCCGATATTTCTCTTCATATAATATGGATCCGGGACTTAGCCAATTTTTCTCTTCATATAATATGGATCCGGGACTTAGCCGATTTTTCTCTTCATATAATATGGATCCGGGACTTAGCCAATTTTTCTCTTCATGTGGTAACGTATGCCAATCGCTCACAAGTCATGGGATAAGGGTACTTGTGTTCTTCCATCTTCTAAGTCCCGCACGGGGACATCGTGATCGCCCCAAGTCCGGAATAGCGCCAAGTCAAGCCCCACGGTGGCCGTGCAGGACCTGTTAGCGGCGGCCCCACTGACAGCACTAATCCGGACTTAGAAATTATATCTTTCTAATCGAACACCACACACGCAACACCACCATACCACCATCTCCTTGCAAGTACCTAAGTACCCGCAACTCCATGGTGAAGGCAATGTCACTCCATCACCAACCTCTTTGCATTGCAAGCACTTGCGTACCTACAACACTCCGAAGAAGGCAACGGCGCGCGATGCTCGACTCCACACACCACACCACACCACACCACCGATGGCCAGCCAGCCAGCCAGCCCAGCTAAGGGCTAACCCACCAACCAACCACCAATGGCCTAGGCCAGCCGGATCCCACCTTCAAGTCCAAGCACAGCCAAGTGCAAGTACCGCCAAGTGTTCACCAACCAACCATCACACCAGGTCAGCCGGCCAGTACCCACCTTCAAGTGCCATTACCCTCGGGTGCAAGCCCAATCAAGTGTTAACCAACCAACCCGGCCAAGGCAGCCAACAGGCCGGCACCCTACAGCACCGACCCGCCATCACCACCTCAACCGTTGACCATGCAAGTGGCCTCGGACAACAGGTGACACCCGAAGTACATCCGAAGAACGTATATCAAGTGTTTGCTCACCAAGTCCTCAACCAACCCCAAGTACCCGGAGGTACCCAGAGTGTTGGATCCGCCAACCCGTCCCGGCACTCCAAGTCCTTGCGAACCCAAAGTGTTTGCCCGGTAGGGCCATTGTATCACAACGCTTGCGACCATGCAAGTGGCCTCGAACAAGGTGACAGGGGTATCTTCACCAAGTTCTCAACCAACCCCAAGTACCCGGAGGTACCCAGAGTGTTGGATCCGCCAACCCGTCCCGGCACTCCAAGTCCTTGCGAACCCAAAGTGTTTGCCCGGTAGGGCCATTAGACCACAACGCTTGCTAACCATGCAAGTGGCCTCGGACAACAGGTGACACCCGAAGTACATCCGAAGAGTGTATATCAAGTGTTTGTTCACCAAGTCCTCAACCAACCCCAAGTACCCGGAGGTACCCAGAGTGTTGGGTCCGCCAACCACTACCAGCACTCTAAGTCCTCGCGAACCCAAAGTGTTTGCCCGGTAGGGCCATTAGACCACAACGCTTGCTAACCATGCAAGTGGTCTCGGACAACAGGCGATACCCGAAGTACATCCGGAGAGTGTATATCAAGTGTTTGTTCACCAAGTCCTCAACCAACCCCAAGTACCCGGAGGTACCCAGAGTGTTGGATCCGCCAACCCGTCCCGGCACTCTAAGTCCTTGCGAACCCAAAGTGTTTGCCCGGTTGGGCCATTAGATCACAACGCTTGCTAACCATGCAAGTGGTCTGGAGTATAGGTGATACTGACATACCACCGAGATGGTACATCTAGTATTGGGTCACCAAAACCAAACCAACCCCAAGTATCAACCCGGCATACTCAGAGTGATGGATCCGCCAACCCGTCCCGGCACTCCAAGTCCTTGACGAACCGAAAGTGTTTGCCCGGTAAGGCCATTAGATCACAACGCTTGCTACCCCACGGCGAGCTAAACATGCAAGTGGTCTTAGGCAACAGGTGACACCCGAAATTCATCCGAAGATGGAATATCAAGTGTTTAATCACCAAGCCAGCATCCAAACACCAAGTACCCCGGGAGGACCCGATGCGTTGCGACCATCTCCAAGTTCTTGACGAACCCGCAGTGAAAGGCGGTAAGGCCTCTGGGCCGCAACGCTCGCATGTGTTAACCCGCAAACACCACTGACCGGTCGGTCCACCGCAAGGGTGGGTCCAACTAGTCCACACACGGTATGCCGCATGTGCCCCCCGGAGGGAGCACACCGCACACAACCACCAAGCATGGGTCGCCTGAAAGGATCGAAATGTACATCTCTCTTCAATGCGTAGCGCCCAGCCTGCAAACCCGTCGTTTTCGGGTGGTCTTAGGAGTCGAAACTATTCTTGGAAGATCGGCAAGCACAACGCCTTTTCCCACTTCAGGTACTTCGGCGAGCGCACTCGCGATAGGCTCAGTTTGAGGGTTTCCAATAAATGGAAAGAGTCTATAGAAGACTCAATCCGGTCTCGTGATGTTATTAGCCATCTAGCTAACGACTCCTATACATATACTACCAGCCTGGTTCGGTTACGACCTTAGAGGCGTTCAGGCATAATCCGACGGACGTAGCGTCATACCAAAGTCCGCTCGGACTAGTATTGAGCCATTGGTCCGTACCTGTGGTTCCTCTCGTACTGCACAGGAATTCCATTGAGATAGTACTTGCACACCAGTAGGGTAAAACTAACCTGTCTCACGACGGTCTAAACCCAGCTCACGTTCCCTTGAAAGGGTGAACAATCCTACGCTTTGTGAATTTTGCTTCGCAATGATAGGAAGAGCCGACATCGAAGGATCAAAAAGCCACGTCGCTATGAACGCTTGGCGGCCACAAGCCAGTTATCCCTGTAGCTGTCAAACGCCGTAGCGTCAACACGTGCTGAGCGTCGCTCCGTGTTTTTTGCAAAAATTTCGTGTAAAAAGTGAAAAGAACCCGGAAAAGTTTATTCAAATCGTTAAAACTAGTGCCAATCTACAGATTAGTAGTGAAAACCGCACTGAAATCATGGATTTCAATTAATAAAACGGTGAAAAAGTGTTTGTTTACATTTTGTATGGGGAATAGCCGTACCTCAAAAAAAGTGTAAAAAGTGATCGGAACCCGTGTTTTTCACCGTTAAATGTTAGTTTTGGTGCCAAAAAGAGGTGCTCCGGTGAAAACCGCATCGAAATCGGTTGATTTGGCACCGAAAAAAGTGAAATCAAGTTTTGTTGATTTTTTGTATGGAAAGTGGCAATATCCGAAAAACGGTAAAAAAGTGCACGGAGCAGTGAAATATCGTCGGGAATAGTTAGTGCTGGTGCCAATTAGAGGTGCTCCGGCGAAAACCGCATCAAAATCGGATTAAAATTGGCTGAAAACAATTTAATTCAAAAACGGCACATTTTTTGTCCCGGGGCGTAGCCCCATTTGGGACTCCGTAGTTTTTACGCCCAAAAGTGTCCGGATCCTGGCCGGGTGTGGTTTTTCTGTTAGTGCCCGATACAATGCATCGAAAGTGAGCGAAAACCGCACTCAAATTGGTGAATTTGTGATAAAATTAGCGTAAAAACATCGAAAAGCGCAGTTTTGAAAAATGGGTGTTAAAGGGTGTATAAAGTGGTCCGATTTTGTCGATTTTACACTCTTTGCCACCCAAAATCGGAAAAATATTTTTCTTGGCTACAAAAACTAAAAAAGTGGTAAAAAAGTGGTGATATTCTGTTAGAGGAGTGAATTTACTATTTTTTAAAAATAATACGCGAGTCAGTGCATGTGTTTTTCATAGTGAAAAAGTGAAAAATAGTGAAAAACACGAAATCGGCGACCGTTACGACATTTGGAGGCGTGTTTACGGTCGCCGGGTCGAGGAATCGGTGTGGCTCCGTCCGGGAAGATCCATTCTCTCAAACCCGATTGAGTTTGAAGCGACAGTTGGCGCTGGAAGCTTAAAACGGCCGTTTTTTCAATTCGGCCGTTAATCCGAAAAAACCGTTGGAATTGGCCGTTATAACTCCTACCAGGCGGCAACACGGACGACACTTGCACCGAAATTGCCTACTCTATGGCGCTGGGATTGCCTACTTCACGGCACCTGCAATCCGTGAAGTGTCCCCGCTTAGAAATTGCCTACTCCACGGCGCCAGGATTGCCTACTTCACGGCACCCACAATCCACCAAGTGTCTCCGCTAAGCTGATTGCCTACTTTGCGGCGCCTTCCAGAAAGTGTCTCCGGTTAGTAGCCCAGGGAACGCTGAGCAACTAGAGATTGCCTACTGCACGGCGCCTTCAGTCAGTAAAGTGTCCCCGCTCTTTCGCCCTGGGAACACCAAGCAAGTTCGGACTGCCTACCTTACGGCGTTAAAGTGTCTCCGGTGCAAGAAAATTCGGGCAGCTGCTGGAAATACGCGGAAGCAGCGAAAAAAGAGCTTTTCGACGAGCGGTAAGTGATTGCACCCGGACAGATTTTGTGCATCCGCAGCCCCTCGACCCCCCTCCCCCTCCCCCCCCCCCACAAGCCGAATCCCTTCCCCCCTTGCCCACGACTGCTTGGGAAACGGGCGATCTTTCGGCATTTGTCGGCATTTTTGGCGTTGGGGATTTTCGACGAAGCAGTTAGGGAATGGAGCAGGCATCGGGGGTGCCTTCGACGCGTAAGTCGGCCAGGCTCCGGTCCACCTGTGATGCTCCCGCACCATCAACGGAGGACGACAGGGACGATGCAACGACATCTTCATCACCATCGGCTGCGCTGCCGTTGACTCGGCCGCGAAAGGGAGGCAGCATCGCGCCATCGACAGCGGCGCCCACTCGGCCAATGGTAGTGCTGCAGCGAATGGCCCTGCAAGCCAGCGATATGGAGTTGTCCGAGGAGAGCGAAGAGGACGAGATGAACTCAACCGTCGTCCAGCAAGTGGCCGAAGCACCGCAGCAGGCGCCGTCAGTTGCAAGCCTCAGTAGTGAGTTGAGGGAACTCCGGGCAACCGTCGAGACCCTCCTCGCGAAGGTTAGCGAGATGGAGGCTAGCCGGGCAACGGCCAAGGATGGCGACACAGAGCTTAAGATGAAGCTGAAGCTGATGGCTCGTGAAAACAGTGAGCTGAAGCGTGAAAACAACAGCCTGCGCGAGCGTGCGGCAGCCAGCGAAAGAGAACTTATGCTGCTCCAAAGTGGACTCCACTCGATGGGAGAGTTGGCGGTAGCTACGCAGCAGCAACAACAACATGTCGTCGACTCCAGTGCTGTTGGGCAAAGCCAGCATCCACCTGGCGACACTCCCAAACGAAAGCGGACCCGGGCAAGGCACGGCAAGAAGAAAGAGGGCGAACCGACGGGCATGGACGACGTCATCACCCCTGATGTCCCCGAGATCCCGGTCGAGGCCGTCTCGTCCCAGGCCATGGCTCCAGAAAAGCCAAAACCGAAGGTAAAGAAAGCAGCGGCTGTGGCAGCCAAGGTGCATGCGGAGCCAGCATCCTTTGCTAAAGTCGTGGCCAAGGGAGACAAGAGAGCAGCACCACAGAAAGCGGGAAAAAGCGCTGCTAAAGTGGAGAGGCCTGCGGTGATCGTCCTAGAGGCCAACGAGGGCAAGGCCTTCCTCGACACATACAAGGCAGTGCGTTCCAAGACCAATGTGGATCAGTTCGTGGCGAGGGTTTGCCGCACAGGGGAGCGGAAGCTGTCGCTGTGGTTGAAGCCGAACACGGACTGCGAGAGTGTGCTGGCCGATGTCAGCGAAGCCATCAAGGAGGATGGAGTGGCCCACCTCCTTGTCGACAAGCAGACGGCTGCGATCACAGGAATCGACATGCTGGCGACTGTCGACGACTTGATTTCGGCGATTAAGCGACAGGCGGGGCTGACGGTTCCGGGCGAGGCAGTTCGGATGTGGCGGCGGTACGACGGGCTGCAGAAAGCCCATATCAAGCTGCCGCGCGGGCAGTGCCAGCTTCTCGACGGTCACCGGGTCACCATAGGGAACACGAGTTGCGTCGTGCAGGCGCTCGCATCGGTCCCTGCAGGAGAGCAGCTCTGCTACCGCTGCTTTGGCAAGGGGCACCGCTCTCGCGAGTGCACCGGCCCTGACTACTCCAAGTGCTGCTTCCGGTGCGGATCGAAGCAGCACAAGGCCAAGGAGTGCAGCTCGGGCCCCAAGTGCCTTACGTGTTCCGGACAACATCAGACAGGTTCACCGGTTTGCAGCGGAAGTAGCCAGCCGTCATGTTCCCGCTAGTTTCGAACACCACTGTTAGAGGGCGTGACGCTGGGTTGAAGATCCTCCAGATCAACTTGGCGCGCAGCAGGGTAGCACAAGACCTCATGCTCCAGACCGCACGGGAGCAAAGGATCGACATTGTGCTGGCGTCGGAGATCTACCGTGTTCCACCCAATAACGGGAACTGGGCGGTGGACTCGACAGCGAAGGCAGCCGTTATTACGACCGGAGCCTTGCCCATACAGCGAGTCTGGGCAAGTAGGGTAGGACTGGTGTCGGTCCAGGTGGCGGGGGTGACCTTCATCTCTTGCTACGCCCCACCAACACCGGGATGGACGGACGAGGACTACCAGCGGCTGCTCGACGAGATCGATATCGAGGCCAGAGCACACCCCCTCGTAGTCTTGGCGGGCGACTTCAACGCCTGGCACGTGCGATGGGGCAGCGCGAGGACGAAGCCGCGTGGTGAAGATCTCGCCGAGGTCGTCGACCAGCTTGACCTGGCGATCTTGAACCGCGGCAGTGTGCCCACGTTCGTCGGCAACGGCAGTGCTACTGAAAGTGTGGTCGACGTGTCCTTCGCCAGTCCGGCCATTGAACCCGGTAACGACTGGCGGGTGCTCGACACTTTCACCAACAGTGACCACAGATACGTGAGATTCAGCGTATCCGCGACACCAGTCAGCAGCGCTTCACCACATCAGCAGAGGCAACCGCAACAACAGAACCAGCATCGCGACCGGCAGCGACAACGCGAGCAGATTGGACCGAGATGGAAGTTGCGTCAATTCCATCCCGAAGCCTTCCAGATCGCGCTCCAGGCTTCCGGGTTTGCCGAAGTGGCTGTATCACCGGCGTCTCTCACCGCTGGACTTACTAGAGCCTGCGATGAGGTGATGCAGAGGGCACCGCCAGCGCAGTTTTTGGTGAGACCGGAAATGTACTGGTGGACGCAGGAAATCGGCCTTCTCAGGGAGCAGTGCAAGTCATCTGAGGATGCGATTTTGACCGCCGGAACCGGTGCACAGCGAGAGTTGGCCAGAGAACGGCACAGGAGCTGTAAGAAGGAACTCGCCCGTGCCATCAAGGCAAGCAAGGACCGTAGCTTTGATGAGATGATTGCGGAAGCTGAGGACAACGTCTTCGGCACTGCCTACAAGGTAGTAACGTCACGCCTCAAGGGTAGCCGCGTCCCCCCGGAGCGAGATCCTGCGATTCTACAGCACGTCGTGTCGGAACTCTTCCCGGATCATGGCACTTTTGAGTGGCCTGCACCGGATCTGGCCGATTGGGGGCAGACAACGCAGGAGCCAGTGAGGGAGGTGTCGGATGAGGAGCTCTTGGCGATCGCGGCGCGGATGGTGCCCACTAAGGCCCCGGGACCCGATGGCATCATCAATGCGGCACTGAGGGTCGCTGTTCGCGAGCACACGGAGACGTTCCGCCGCGTGTTCCAGGAGTGCTTCGATCAATGCACCTTTCCCGCTGACTGGAAGCGACAACGACTTGCTTTGCTACCCAAGTTCGGAAGACCTCAGGGCGATCCGTCATCCTTTCGGCCTCTTGGGATGCTCGACGGATCAGGCAAGATCTTGGAGCGGCTGATCTTGGATCGCCTAAATGAACACCTGGAAGACCCAGATCAACCTCGCCTGTCGCCGTCTCAGTATGGATTCAGAAAGGGCAGGTCTACAATTCAGGCGATTGAACGTGTTAAAGAGGCCGGCCAGCGTGCGATGGCCCACCGAATGACGGATCGGAGGGCTAACAAGTGTCTGATGGTGGTGTCATTGGATGTACGCAATGCTTTTAACACGGCGAGCTGGCGGTCCATCGCCAAAGCACTGCAAGAAAAGCACGTTCCGGCCTGCCTGCAGCGGATACTGGAAAGCTGGTTTCGGGGACGGCTACTGGTTTATGAGACGTCGGATGGTCCGGTCACCCGGGAATTGTCGGCGGGAGTCCCACAGGGTTCCATACTTGGTCCGACGCTGTGGAACACCATGTATGACGCCGTCCTGTCCATCGACATGCCCGCCGGTGTAGAGCTCGTCGCCTTCGCTGACGACCTCGTGCTCCTGG